>NC_026145.1:1530279-1544721 GCF_000512975.1 Sesamum indicum
ATGAAAAACATTAATTAAATTTTAATGTAATATAATATATGTGTTAGTTTGCAATTTTTTATTTTAATTATTGTGCAGGATATATATTTGTAGTATAGTTAGAAATATTTAAAAAAACTAATATTGCATTTCAATATTGGGGATCATAATTCCGCATTCTTTTCCCAAATAATTAATAATAATGCTTTCAAGAACTTGGTTTATAATGAGGAGTAGATGGAATTTATGATAAAGATTCTACACTAATATTCATACTATATATATATATATATATATATATATGTGGCCCTTTTAATTTTATTTAATGGCACAATCATATTAATTATAGTTTGGATCAATTGGTATCATTGTACATAAAGACATGCCCAAATGGGAATTATTAATTATTTGAAAGCAATCTATATATCAAAAAGAATGAGAATTAAATACTATAATTTTGTGGCAAATGTTCATTCTACTTTTCCTATTGGCGATACTATAAATAAAAACTAATAATTAAATTGGTATTTTTATAGCTTTGCACTCTAAAAGTTTGCTCTTTTTCTTTTTTTTTTTAATTTTAATTAATTTCCATATTTTTTACGTCATGAAAAGCATTTTTCGTGTTCGAGTCTTAATTTAATAGTTAAAATTAAGATGAACAAGCACTCATAATAATAAACGAAAAGAAGATGATAAGATAAATAAATTTATATACCTCAATAAGGAAAATACAAAGATACTATTACTTATTAAATTATTATAAATCAAGCAATTTATAAAGATATATTCTCTCAATTTAAATTATCTTTGTTAGGTTATTCCCTCTTCATTATTTATTTTATGGAATAATTTACACTATTCTTCTATAATATTTTGTATAATTACATGTAAACCTTCTGTGCTTTAAAAAATTACATCTATTACTCCTAAAATTTACTTTCGTCTAACAAATTTGTCCCTTCGTCACGTAAAATTTATCGAATTTATTGATATTAACAAATAAAGTTGTACGAAAATTCATATTTACCCACAATTGACTCATTCCAAGTCAAATAAATCTTTTTATTACCATACCATCCTTATACGTCTTCACACGTTAATGCATGTAAGGATGTATATTTTCACCCTTATAATTAAGGGTAGTTTAGTCATAAAAGATTTGTTTGACCTGTGATAAATCAGTAATTTATAAGTCCTTCGAGAGTGTATCGATTTTCATTTAATTTTTTTTGTAATATCAACACATCCAGTGAATTTTAACTAATGGAATGACTTATTTGTTAGATAAAAGTAAATTCTAGAGATACCAGGTATAATTTTTCAAACCACATAAAATTTACGTGCTATTGCATCAAATCTTAAGATCATCTTTACTTTGAGTTATTAGTTGGGACTTGGCATATCCCACTTAATCACCTTCAATTTTTTGTTTACTTTGTCTTAAATTAACCCGGTATTAGTAGTTAAAATCCGCTACTGTAGCTAACTACGTACGGATCGATTACAATTTTAAAATCCCATCATATCAAGTAGACAAGGCATAACGACTGAGAATGAAATTATCCCTTAATTATTTTATTTATCTCAATTAAAAATACTGCGCCTTTGAATAATTCATAAACTTTTAAGCATTAATTAGTGTGAAAAAAGGAATAAACTTTGAGAATAATTATATTATTTTTGATCCTTATGATTGTTATCGTTAGTAGTCGGCACTCGAAAGTAAACGCATGCATGCATGCCCTTCATATTTGCTTTTTACAAACCACAACTCTTTATTTTATTTTTTAATTTGGAAAAATAAATAAACATATTTAATACGTGTGTATAATTTAATTTTTATTTAGTTATACAAAAAATAAAATAAATAACTGAGCGTTAATATTTTTTTAAATATGCACGAATGAAATATTAATTATTGATGATTTTTTATTTTTAAAAGAAAGTCATTTTCTGTATTTTTTTGATCAGTATACATTCTCTCAATCGAAGATTGTTACTATAATCCGCTCATACTTAATAAATAATGTGTGAAAATAATTAATTTGAAATTTGGGGAAAATATTATTTTAACAAAATATAATCGAGAAAAAAGAATATTTTTATTAATTATTATCTTAATATATATTTTTAGGTGTTTTTTTTACTATTTAATAAAAAAAATATATTTTTCTTCTATTAAATATAAACATATATACACATATTAATATTTTATTTATAAATATTGAACTGAGTAGTATTCGTTTCTTTTAATCATTAAAAGATTTGATGCGACACCACTGACTACAAAAAAGAAATAATTTTATTTTTTCGAAAAGTAAATTAAGCGACAAACCCAACATGAACACAATCTATATTATTATTTCTTAGAACAATCAAAATCAATTCAATAAAATATATCTGAACCAAACACGCCCCAGAATCTATTCATATGTGAAAGTTAAAGTACACCCTTTCCCCTATTATGGTATGAAAGTAGGATTTGGGAAAGGGCAACCAAAAGCCGATATGTTTGGTTCTCTGTTTGGCTTTTCTCTAAAAATGCTAAGGGTATTTCATAAAATATGTATTTCCATATTTTTATTAATAAAATATTTGATGTGACACCACTCACTCAATACAATATTAATAATTAATTTAAAAAACGAATCGTACAACTTAAAAAAAGTATATAATTATTAAATATTATATGCTCAAGGTACAACTCTCTTACGACTTTAATTATCGTTCGTACACAATTTTACTGGCGTAAGCATCGAAGGGCTGTAATTGAGAAATTCTCGATATGATTATTATGATTTGTTGCTTTATTTGGATATGATTGGGTAAATTACATTTTTGGTCACATAAGTGGACTTGTTTCTAGTTTTGGTCCCACACTCAGGCCAATTCGCACATTTATATGTGGGACCAAAATTGGGAACAGGTCCACTTATGGGACAAAAAATATAATTTACCTTATTTTGATTGTATTGACTAACGGAGAGAGCAACCCCATTATCAATTGGACGGAAATTCCTCAATGGTTCTCAAATTAAAAAAAAAAAAACCACATATGAGACTCAATGTGCAAATTGACCGGAGTGTGAGACCAAAATTAGAAACAGATCCACTTATGAGACCAAAAATATAATTTATCCAGATGTAATTTAAGCAAATTTTTGTATTTCGAACACACACCAAATATATATTTGGTTGCATATTTTAATTATTAAAAAAAATGTTGTGACGCCTCTAATTAGTAAAAATTAAGGAAAAGACAAATAAAACATAACACATTCTCTATAATATTTTAAAATAACCAAAACCAAACCAATTGAAAGGATTGAACCAAACACAGCCAAATCCTTTTATGTATAAGTGAAAGTTGCACCCTTTTGTTTTGCCCTATTATACATCACTATTTTGCAATAATGGTAGGTATGTTTTATGGGCACGGATGCGGTGATACGGACACAATATGATATGAACACGATAATATAAAAAATTTAAATAAATTAGGACACTGCACAATTATATGTAAAATATTTTTTATTTTGTATATTTTCAATTTCTTATAAAATTAAATTATATAATATAAAAAATATCAAAATAAAACATAAAAGAAGCATGTCTTACATCTAAATACTTAATCAAATGTGGCTTCAAAAATATACATAATCGATTTATTTTAAAAAGTACACAATAAAAAATTTATAATCGTCCAAATTAATTATCTTATCATGATCATCTCTCGAACTTTTAGTAATTTCATCCCAAATTTTTTAATTTAAGAGAAGTGAATTAATTCTTTTTTCTTTATTAAGCCAAAAACTCTTTTTTTAAAAGACAGCCCAAAAATCCTAAACGTATCCAAAATGTGTTTGACACGCCAGCAGGCATGTCCGCCACGTGTCTTTTTTCTTTTATAACTTTGGTCACACGAATGATGTGTCCGATACGAGACATCTCTATGTATCCAAAACATGTTTAAATTGTGTTCAAATTTGATACTTGTCCAACATTGCATCAAATAATTTTTAAAATGTCCTGCATTATAGAAGAAAGAAGGTAGCATTTTTATAGTGTGAATAAAAAAAAACAGTGTAAAAGACTGCCAAAACATCTTTTCTCTCTCTCTTTTTTTTTTTTTTCACTTATCAAGTGATTGAATAATAATTAAAAAAATTCCAAGGTATAGTTAATAAAATATTTTCTTTATATTCTATTTTATTTTTAATTTTTTTTGGATCTGGGCCGTCGTATATGAAAATGGAGGAAGTTCAATAGAGTTGGGTTCAGGTAATTGGGCCGAACCCAAGTGTCGGCCTTTCTCACAGAAAGAGGGTACTCGCCTAAACTTTTTTAAAATATTTTATAAAATATTTTAAGAGCATATAAGATGTCGAATTTTATTTTAAAAATAAAATTTTAAAGTGTTTGGCATAATAAGGTCTTTTATTGATAAAATAAAAAATAATGACAAATATATATAATTCGTTAATTTATTTTACAAAAATAAAAAAAAATTACCACCTAAAGTGTTTGCTAGTCGAATATCAACACAGATATATAATTGATATTTTCTTTATCAACGACTATTTCTAATTGTAAAATTTATAATATCTTGAATAAATATTTTTTCAATAAATATAATTTGAATAGTAATTTTTTTTTATTTTAACTATGCATAATATTTTATTATTAAATAATGAAGCATTTTTTCTTTTTCAAATTAAAAAAACAACAATAAGGTTTTTTAATATATTAGAGAGAGAAAGAGAAAGTGTATGTGTGTGAGAGAGAATATGGTTGTGTGTGTAAGGATGTTTTTGTCTAATTACATATTAATTTATAGAGCTTAAAATATCTTTTGAAAAATATTAGAAGTGTTAATTTTTTTTTAAAGCGCTTATAAGATCTAAAATATTTTATTTTGAGATTTTATAAGCTTTTTAAAAAAAATTGTCAAACACCTTTCGAGCTTATAAGCTTAGCCAAACACGCCTCCAAATCTGGATTTTCGGCCCATGGGCTTAATTAACATACGCCATCGGCCCAAAATTTGCATTTTTCTGCTTTTATATATTGCCAATTAACTTTTTTATTAATAAAAAAAAAAAGTGATTTACTTAGCCAGTGAGCAGTAGAGCAAAAACGGTACAGACAGTGCATGTGGAGGGAATATAATGAATATTGATGTGTAGGAGATCACAAATTTCCAAGTTTGCCAAACTATTCCCAATAATTGAATAATTATTTACTTTTATTCCTAGATATCTATACTATAATTGATTTTCGCCTATCTTTTTTTTTTTTTTAATTTATGTTTTTTTGTGCAATTATTTTCTTTTTTCCTATATGCTATGCCATTAGATTGTCGACAAAGTTTGACATTTAAAGATATTTGCCTCGATTTATAATTTTTTTTAGAAAAGAAATACCATATTAAACTTTAGTATGACGAGGTTATCACTTTTCTTCCGAGTCTGACCTTTTTTCTACGTCGTATTTATATATATGTATGTATGTATATATGGTATTTTTTGAATTTTGGATATTGACTTATACTTATTTTTGTAAGAATTATAATTGTTGAAAAATTGTTGTTCTAAAATAATAAAAATAAGAGAATTTAAATTCATAGATAGGGTGGGAAACAAATAATTGAATTTGGAGTAGGTAGTGAAAAGTGTATATATCTTAAAAACACACCATGATATATGTTCTTCTTTCACATTTCTTCATTTTTTTTTTTTTGGGTTAATTACACTTTAACCTCTTCTAAATTTTTTTGGTTAATGGTTGATTTTCACTACTCTCGAATTTCCTGAAGATCCACAGGCATAATTTCATCCTATGACTTGCGATTTTGAGGATTCTATCCCCAGCTGATAAACTATGGCTATCATACATAGGCGTCTGTATATTATGTGATGAGGGCGCAATGGACACACATACTCATCTATTCTTTCGATGCCGTTATGCCAGAAGATGCCTGACAGTGATTCGTCGGATTGTTCGATTTGAATGGCCTAATAGAGAGTGGCAACGGGACGTTGAGTGGGTCGCAAGAAAATAGAGAGGAAAACATATCATTAACTTGGCTTATCGTGCACTCATTGCTGCTTGCATTTACCACATTTGGAGGGGAACAAAATTTGAGACGCTTTGAGCATACGAAGCAACCACCGAGCATCATAGCCACCATTATTGTGGAAGATATTAGACAAAGGACTATCAATGTTATTTTATCTTGTTCTGTTAGTTCATGTGTATTATAATTAATCTCTAGTTGAGCACTGTTATATTGTACGGTCTTATTTTATTAATAAAACTTATATTTACCAAAAAAAAAAAAAAAAAAATTACACTCCGTTCCACTTGAACTAGGCTTGATGAGATCTATTCAGAGTAGTCTACTTTTTTGGGGGATGTTAATAAAAGAGGTAGAGAAGTTGATAGTTTAATTAAATTTAAATAGTACGCATAATAGTAACTTTAATTTGATTGATTACTTTTGATAAGTATGCCCTAATTACAACAAAACATGTCTATAACTCACTTACCATATAAACATTTTTACAAATTTGATCAAATTTAATCCACCTAAAGTTACTGAAAAATTATAAATTAATCAAATTTAGGTAGATATATATTCATTGTACTTGAGGCAATTACATAATTATCAACAAAAATAGGATCGATGACATAAATTTTTTATCAAAATCAAGTTTGATCAGATCAAACAAATAATGTATAGCAAGTATGATATATTTGTCATGTGATTGATTAATTTTCTTGCATTATTGTAGTCCAATTACACAGCAAATTTATTACATTTTTTATATAATTGATTCAAATTTGGGCAAATTCAATTTGAGTTTGAATTTGGTGTTGTTTTTGTTTTCATCAAGCAATTGGAATTAGGTAACCTAAATTTCTCTATAAATACATTCCCACTTAATCAATTAATTAACTCGTGATCTCTAAATTCCTTCCAAGTGAGATATATAGAACTCCACATTAATTTTTCTACAGAATTATTGAATGATGGAATTCAAGTTCCTCCACATTTTAGCATTTCTTTCTGTGAGTACTAAGGACAGTCAATATCTTGAAAATTATGAATTTTGTTCATTGAATTATTTAATTAATTAAGGAGGATTAATGTTTTTTTTTTTAATTTATTTTTTTTCCTGAAAATTTTCAGCTGGGAATAGTGGTAAGCCATGCAACTTTAAATTTAGCTTCAGAGAATTACTGGAATTCCGTGCTGCCAAATTCTGCCATGCCTAAAGCTGTAAAGGATCTTCTTCAACCTCCTCCTGCTGCTGGTAATTTTAATATTTATATTTTTAATTATTGCCATTCTTATATTTGTGTTAATCCATTTTTATTTTTTAAATTATTTATTAACACGCCGATCGACAACGTCACAGAGCTGGGGAAGACTGGAGCGACCACCATGAGCGGCGGAGGAAAGGGCGTCGTAACCATGGGAAGTGGCATTGAAAAGGGTAAACGAGAAAGCGTTTTGATCAACCTACCTGCTCCCATCTTCTACCGCAACCCCCCCGGCGAAAATCAGCTACAGGACGACCACGATCCCAACGCAGCCCTTTTCTTCATGGAGAAGGACTTGTACCCCGGGAAACTAATGAAGTTGAATTTCTCCAAAAATGGAAATTGGGCCCCGTTTTTGACCCGCCACGACGCTGATTCAGTACCATTTTCGTCGGACAAGTTACCGGAGATCTTGCGTGCGTTTTCAGTGGATCCCAGTTCGGATGAAGCTCAAGTAATGAAGAAAACCATACAAGGATGCGAGCAGAACCAAAGCGTGAAAGGCGAAGAAAAACTCTGCGCGACTTCCCTAGAGTCCATGATCGACTTCGCCACCTCCAAGCTCGGTAAAGACGTGGACGCGATATCCACGACCGCCGTTGAAACTGTAACTGATAACCTGAGAAGGTACAGACTCGTGCGTGTGAAGCAAATGCCGCCGGGAAAACCAGTGGTGGCTTGCCACCTGCAGGAGTTCGCGTACGCAGTGTTTTACTGCCATAAGATGGAGATGCAGTCGACGGTGGGTTACAAGGTGTGGATGGTGGCGGGCGAGGGGTCGCAGGTGGAGGCGGTGGCGGTTTGCCACAGGGACACGGCAGCATGGAGCTCGATGCACTTGGCTTTTCAGGTGCTGAAGGTGAAGCCAGGGGGTGCTCCGGTCTGCCATTTTCTTCCTGTGGATCATGTTCTCTGGGTTTCCAAGAATTAGCTAAGTACTAAAATATTCATGTAATGTAATGTAATGTTACCTCAAAAAATAAACATACATGTAATGTAATGTGGGTGTTGCATGAGAGTATTTGTCTATGTATTGCTGCATGTGTGGTTTGTAATAAATTAAATGTTGGTTTTATTACATCTTATTTTATTTTGGATTAAATCTTTTGTTGTAAAGTCTATTTCATTTTTCATTCTGTTTAATATGCACAAATTATATGTATAAATTTTTTTCTCAAAAATAAAAAATATAATGTCATTTTTATACATGTACCGTGTACATGTTGAATGAAGTAGAATATGCAATAAACTATGCAACAGAAAATCCAATTCGATTTTATTTAACTAAGTTTGGTTACTTTCAATTTGAAATATATGATGAGTGCAATATATTTATAATATAAGTAAGGATAAATTAATTAATGCATCTTGTCCTTCGAACTATGTCCATTTTTACATTTTGATATTCAAATTTTTTTTTTTGTGTCAACTTACCATCTCAACTATATAAATTTGCACTTTGCTATATATGGGGACTTTTTTGTTGGAAAAACATCACATGTTGTGCATATATAAAAAATATTACATCACAAAATCTTTAAATATCACATGTGCACGTGATATATTTTTTTTGACAAAAAACTTGGTGAAAAAATAGTTATAAATAGCAAAAGTGTCAAATTTCGTAAAGTTGAGATGTTAAGTTAACACAAATTAAAATTTGAATGCCAAAGTTAAAAATGATCATAGTTCAAATGTCAAAGCATAATTACCCCTATAAGTAATATATAATTTCAAAATAACACTTAATCAAATTATATATGTTATATTTATAATAATGTGATTGATATATAATTTTAAAAGAATTATTAATTATATAATAAATACAATATTATTTATAACTATATATATATGATTCATTAAGTACGACAACATTTGATTCGACAAATCACCGTTAATTCACAACGCACCTCACAAATGACTACCTTTACAGTCGTGGATTTTGGGATTTTGTTAATGGTGATGTTTAGTACTCGTTTTGCATATAGGAAGTTTGTATGTTAAGAAGATGACAACAAAGAGTTCACCTAAGACATGAAGTTAATTTTTTTATCCAAATCATATATGAATTAATCAAATAAATCATATATGACTCTCTGTAGTTTGGAAAATTACATTAGCACTTTTGAGATTTGCTTCCAACTAATAAATAAGTTCCTCTTTTGTCAAAATTCACTGAATTTGCTGATATTAGCAAAAAATTGAAAGAAAAATGATATTTGTTCTTGATTGACTTATTACTGCCTTATGCATTTCAAACAATTTTTTTCTGACCAAACTACACTTGTAACGGTGAAAATATACCTCCTCACATGCATTAATGGATGAAGACGTATGAGGATAATTTGGTTATAAAAAGACTTATTTGACGTGTAATAAATCAGTAATAGTCAATCGGGGGTAAATATAGATTTTTTTTTTATTTTTTTGTTAATATATGCAAGTTTGGTCAATTTTAACTAACGGAGGGACTTATTTGTTAAATAGAAGCAAACTTCAGGGGTGCTAGATGTAATTTTTCAAACCACATGAAATCTACGTGCAATTACACCAAATATCAGGGGAGGAGAATGTAATTATTTCTAAAATATATATAATTGTCATGTACTACTGATTTTCTTATTTTTTTTTAAAATTACAAATTAATACAAAACAGACATACGACACTTATCATATAATTAATTCAGGTACGATGAATCGTGATCTCCCGCGTGTATATGAAGCTCTTATGCTAAGGCCAAATCCAATTGAGTTGGATGTTGTTGATATCTTTTCCATTTAACAAATGAACAAACACTTTGGCAAAGTTTCCATGTGAAGGAACATACTTGTTTTGTATTATTATGTCCTCTAATATTTAATTTAGTAATGAAAGTGACCATCATTATTGTTTCCCCCATTTATGTATCTCTCATTTATTTAAATTATTTCTTCGCAATGAATTCACATTCTATAATTATATTTCATGCTGTTCAACAATTCACGAACGAGGTTTTAGCCTAATAATGAATATCAATACTCCATAAACGAGTTAACGGATTCGAGTTTCATCAATATGTAATTTTACTAAAATATTTAACATAATTGTTTGTTGTACTTATATTTTGACTTCATTTATAAAAATGTTAACTAATAATTGTTGCATAGCTACGATTAATTAGTATTTATTAAAAATTTGAGCCTCAATTTTTGATGATTATAATCTCTAGCAAACGTTGGTGATTAGAAGCCGGAGGGACGTGCCCAGTTTGTGTGTCGTCCTTGCCCTCAATTGTAGGGTGGGCAATGTTCTTTTTATTTGGGGAAAATGCATTTTGCTCCCTGTGATATTAATAATGTGCAGTATAGGTAGATTATGCAGTTGTGGATATTGTATGATTTATGTTTATATTATATTTTTCAAATAATCTCACATATAAAATATTAATAGGATATATTTTCACACATACGAAGTGATAAAATAAATCAAATAAAGTTTGAAATCAAAAGTCATGATTGTTTCCTATGTGTAGGTTTTAATGATTGATCACAACTTTAGAATAAAATCTCATTAGCTCTCAGTAGTGTTTCATCCCATATACACGATTACGATGAGACTAGAAACCAATCTTTCGTTACTTTGTCAAAACACTTAAATACTTGTGGTAGTATAAACGTTGCCAAAATCAAAGATTTGCTTGCTAATCTAAGTAGATGATAATGGTTTCAGTTACGGCGGCGAAAAGGTAACGTGGCGGGGTGACGGAGGAGAAACTCATTGTGAGTTTCTGGAAATCCACACTTTCTTCTACTTTTATTTATTCCTTTTTTCTTTTTCTATCTGAAATTATGAAAAATTTTTGTTCGGATCTGATTTGGTCGAATCAATTTAATTATAAAATAAGTTTTATTATGTGATTGGTCACTTTTTCTAAATTATACATCAATCACACAGTAAGTATATTACATTTATCATATAATTGATTAAAGTTCGATCAAGTCAGTTTGGACTATAAATTATGCATCCCTTTTGTTTAGCTTCTGAATTTGCCTTATTTATGATTTCTTGCAATCTAACAAATTAAAGTTTTTTTTCTCTCCCCCCTAATTTAAAGAATGAGAATTTAGCATAAATTAAAGGGTTAGTTATATTTTGCCATCCGACTTATCGCCGTTTTTATACTTTGGCATTTTAATGTTTTTTTTCTTTTTGTGTCGACTACCATCTCAATTTTATAAAAATTTTGCATTTTGTCATTTATAACTATTTTTTAATCAATTTTTTTCTCAAAAAAACATCACATGCATGCACAAGTGATATTAAGGGTTATATGATGTAATGTTTTTCATATATGTACAACATGTAATGTTTTTCGGCAAGAAAATCAATAAAAATGATCATATATGGTAAAGTGTAAATTTAACAAAGTTGAGATGGTAAGTTGACATGAATTTTCTTTTTGATAGGAAACTGAAAAATGGGCATAGTTTGGCAAAACGTAATTTACCCTAAACTAAAATTGGGATTTTTAAATTTTTAATATAATAAAAAAATTTTGAGTTGAAATATGCAAATGTTGATCTACTTATATTATAACCAATTGCTTATATAAAAAAAAATGATGATAATGAAATAATTTAAAATTACAGAAGAAATTTAACATTTTCTTAACAAGTTAAGAGTTTTTCTTTTTGAGATTTATTAGAGTAGACTATTTCTTTGAAGATGAGAAGAAGACAACCCAAATCATCCATGATGAAGCAAGAGGGAGATAAATCAATTAATGTGATGGGTTGATATGACTACTGTAATGCACGAATATTTTAAAAAATTATTTGATATAGTGTTAGATACAAACATGACTCAAACATGCTTCGGACATGATATCTACGCATTGAAAAATATAAAAAAATGGAAAGAAAAAAAGGACACAGTGTTGGACACTTCTGTTGGCGTGTTCGACATGTTTAGAATTTTTTCTTATATTTTTCAAAAACTTCTAGATTGTTTTTTTCCTTTTAAAGTTATGGGCTTAATAAAACAAAAAATAATTAATTCCTCGGACTAAGTTTGAGATAAAATTACTAAAATTTGAGAGACAGTCCTGATGATTTAATTAATTTAGATGATTAGAAAATTTTCATTGCATACTTATTAAAATAAACTGATTATGGATATATTTTTGCCATATTTGGTTAAATATTTAAATGTAAGACATGCTTATTTTATATTTTATCTTGATATTTTCCATATAATAAATTTTAATTTTATGAAAAATTAAGAATATATATTTAATAAAAAATATCTATATATGCCTGTGTTAGTGTCGTATTGTGTTCTAATTTTTTTAAAATTTTCATTTTGCCGTGTCCTAGTCCATTCATCATAGTATGGCGAGTCTTTTTGTCTTATACTGGGACAAACGAGTAATTGCGTTACACAATCATTCAAGTTGTCTAATACTAGTAAACAAACATTTCTGATAGTCAGTCAAATTACCTAAAATATATTATAACTAGCAAATAACTTAGTAACTAGTCATTTCCCAAATAATCACAAATTAATATTTGGGACATTTATCCAATAAGCTGAAGTAAACATGGCATAAAGAGAGATTGAATCTACATGCTTTTGTTTTTACTTTTTAATCTGACCATTCTGATCCGAATATCTGAAATCACAGTCGTCTATATAATATCTATCTAAAGAATAGGGATCTGACACGTGGCCCAATATCAGTCCCAATGTCAGTTCGTACAAGTGGCTCTTATAAATAGAAGTTGTCTTTATTTGTAAGGTATGTATTTAATATGTTGAGATCGAGTATTACAATTTTATAAATATTTTCTATTCTTTCTGATTTGTACTTATGAGGGTTCAATTAGGGGCCATTTTAGCAAGTTTAATCGTACTGCAAGTCTAGTTCGAGAAAGTTAAAGGATAGGGACACGTTAGTACACTTGGCATACAGGTCATTCACCACCTCAATTCGGATCATAATCAATAAAATATTTAACAAAAGGTAGTAAGAATTAAATTTCGAGCAATATGATTCAGAATATGCAATTTTTTCACATTGCCTTGCATATAAATTTTTATAAAAAATGTAAGCAAGCATATAAATGTGTAATAAATATTGCCTAAAAAACCAGACGACGTCGTCATACCTCGAGTATTGTGACCGTTACACCTTCCGTTTTTGAAAACCGCGAGCCCCATTCGCACCTAAACTCCTTTACTTCTCAATTTTATCCAAAAGCGCCACTTCTTTTTGCTCCTTTTATGCTAATGAAGTCGCACGAGTTCGCCTGGCCAGGTAGTTGAAAAAGAATATAACTGCACGAAGCAAGACTGGAGACAATCCGAGCCCTCTCTCTCTCCGTGCCGCTCTGTACTTCTCAGTGCACTGTCTCTGCATAAAATTTGTCTGTTTCTCCTTTCCTCCTCAGCATTCATCATTCATCCACCGTTTTCAAAAAGGGCAAAGAAAATCAAAAGTAAAAATTGAATCTTCACGGATAGATAAGGAAGGAGTAATCGTATCTATACATCACCATTTTGTTGAAGCTGGTCGGAGTTTCTCACACACACACACACACAGGTGATGTTCGCGAATGCATTCTCATTTTCATGAACTGCTGTTTCATCCTCCTTGTTGGAAACCCTTCTTTTTTTATTTCAAACCCTTGTGGACATAAATCTAGTCGGGTTCCTTTTTTACATGCGGAGATGTATTTATGTGTGATTTTTATGTAGTTTCTTCTATGAACTGTATAACCCAGAAAGCCCTTTTCATTTGAAAGGAAATAATCAAGAAAGATTCCTATTTTGCTCATAGGGACGCATTTCTGCGAGATTTCTTCTTTTGGTTGTATATATTTGTATAAATGTACTTAATAAATTTATACATGTGAAACCCCCCAACCTCTTCGATTCAAGCCCAGATATACAAATGGGTTGTGCTCAATCAAAGATAGACAATGAAGAGTCAGTTTCCAGATGTAAAGAGAGGAGAAATATTATGAAAGAGGCTGTTTCTGTGAGGAACGCTTTTGCATCAGCCCACTCTGGCTATGCTGTATCCCTTAAGGATACTGGCGCCGCATTGAGTGATTATGCTCAAGGTGAGGTTCCCCCTCCGCCACCCGAGGCGG
>NC_026145.1:1544731-1667125 GCF_000512975.1 Sesamum indicum
CCCCCTCCACCGCCCATGGAGTCTAGCCTCCCTCCCCCTCCTCCTCCACTGCCAACCTTTTCCCCAATGCCTCCACTTCAGCGTGCTGTCACGATGCCAGCAATATCGCATTCAGAGAATATGAAGGGAAAGATGAAAGGCATTGCCATGGATGAGAGCGATATTTATGAAGAGGAAGAGGAGGAAGAGGAAGAAGAGAAAGGAGGTTTTCGTAGGAGGAAGAAAGGGGTTGAGGAGGTTGGAGTGGAGACACCGGTAAGGACTCCTCCAAATCCTACTACTCTGCCGGAGATTAGAGGAATGGCATGGGATTATTTTTTTATGGACAATATGCCGCGAGAATCATTGGAAGAGGTTGAGGAGGAAGAAGAGA
This sequence comes from Sesamum indicum, assembly GCF_000512975.1. NCBI lineage: Eukaryota > Viridiplantae > Streptophyta > Magnoliopsida > Lamiales > Pedaliaceae > Sesamum > Sesamum indicum. The sequence goes on from NC_026145.1 coordinate 1,545,105, forward strand.
GTTACGTGGAGGAGAGAAATGGAAAGATTGATGGGAATTTTGGCAATGTGGGAGGAAATGTCGAGTTTAAGACGCCAGAGAAGCAAGTGGGATTTGAGGGTATTGAAGAGTTCAAGACACCCGAAGAGACACCAGCAAGTGTGGGAGTTGAGAAGCAGTTTCTGCATTCAAATACAGCGCCACCTGCGATGAGTAGGATTGAAATCACTGGTGGAAATGTTGGGGGAAATAAAAATAGTGTGGATTTGTTGAGAGTTTTGAGTGAGATTGATGACCATTTCCTTAAGGCTTCTCAAAGCGCCCAGGAGGTTTCAAAGATGCTAGAGGCCACAAGGTTGCATTACCATTCAAATTTTGCTGATAACAGAGGTGATCATGTTGTTTTATTATTTACGTTTAACATATTAGCTTTATATTTGGTTTTATATACTATTTCTTTTACTGGATAAAGGATTGGTAGTTGTCCCAGGGTATGAGTTCTTGTCTTCTTATTGCTGCGTCCCTAACATGTTATAATCTATACTTGCAGGTGTCTTTTTGAGAGTCGAACTAAGCCTGAACCAAATACATGCATCAGTGGAACTTAAAAATCTCCATATCTCAACCTAATGTACACAATTAGAAGAGAACCTTATAATATATTCCAGTGCATGGATTAGTGAATCTTAAATGCGAAATTTAGTCTAGGCCATCTTTTCATGGCTCCAGAAGAATATCTTGTGGAAGAAATAATGTTTTTTTCTAGCTTCTCCATTATTAAATTTGTGATGCTATTCTATAGGACATGCTTATAAATCTTTGTTGGAGGATCAACTACCTGACTGGCTGATGATATTATATTAGTAGTTTATTTAAAATAATTTTTTAGTGTGACCTTTACATGAAATTATTGAATTGTAGAAGCTGAGCATTTTATTTCTTGGGATTTTGAAGAGATCTGTTGACCACTTTGTTTCCTGCATGTACTAAATTATCATTTTGAAGTTTATATTCCCTTTGCCTTTCATCTGTGGAGAAAGCTGTTTTTGACAAGCCTACAGAATTGTAAGTTAATATGTAGAGTATTATTGGTTTAGCATTTCTAAGAGTAAGGGGTCACCTGCCTCAGACTCTTATCAAGTATGTAAGGTAATGTAGTATGTGATAGTGTAGATCATATGATCGTCATAATTTTCAAAAGAGAATGATGCCAAATGAAAGAAAATTTAAGCTTATTCCTTATCAATTTGCTTGTAAGAGATGTTGATTATGGAGTGTGGTAATATATCAGCTGGCATTTTTCTTATGGTTGATAGATTAATGGTGTCTGCATTTCAGGACACATTGATCATGCTGCAAGGGTCATGCAAGTTATTACTTGGAACAAGTCTTTCAGAGGCATCCCTAATGGTGATGGCACAAAAGGTATCCTTGATGCAGAAGATTATGAGACACATGCCACTGTTTTGGATAAGTTGCTAGCATGGGAGAAGAAGTTGTATGAAGAAGTGAAGGTGAATTGAATCAGTGCTTCACTTATCCTGTATTCCATCTCGGTGTGCTGTTGATTCTTTCTTTGCATCTTTGTTAATTTACAGCAGGACATGACAAGCATCTTTCCAGTTTTAACCTATTACTTGTTTTATTGCATCAATTATCTTGGTTGTTTTTCTGTTGAGGTTTGGGATTAGCCTTAGTACCATGTTACATTTTTGTTGATGATGGTAAGACTCAAGTTGCTGTTTCATTAACCACTCCCTATGTGGGTAATTGGTAGGAAAATTGACTTCAGTTTGTCTTTGCTCTAATAGGCTGGTGAGCTGATGAAACTTGAATATCAGCGTAAAGTTGCCGTGCTGAACAAACTGAAAAAACGCAATGCTAGTTCGGAGCAACTGGAGAAAGCAAAAGCTGCTGTCAGCCACTTGCATACACGGTATATAGTTGACATGCAATCATTGGATTCGACTGTCGCGGAAGTGAATGATATACGTGACAAGCAGTTGTATCCAAAACTTGTGGCTCTTGTTCAAGGGTGAGTTTCTTTGTTAGTTATCTACTCTTTGAACTTATCAAGTCGCTTATTACAAGGTATCCTGTAGTAACTCCAAACAAGTGATCATTTCTTGGGGCATTCATCAGTATCAAATATTCCTGTCCTCGTTCTATTTGAGAATGGTTGTGTAACATTTCCCCATATTTTGATTAATTTTTTAACTCTTAAAGGATGACCAATATGTGGGAATCCATGTGCCAACACCATGATAGCCAGCTGAAGATTGTTACCGACCTCAAATCCCTCGATGTCTCCGGGGTTCTCATCGAAACAAGCAAACACCATCACGAGCGTACCAAGCAGCTCTCGAATGTCGTCGAGCAGTGGCACTTGCAGTTTGAAAAGCTCGTGACAAATCAAAGACATTACATCAACTCACTCAACAACTGGTTGAAACTAAACCTCATCCCCATCGAGAGCAGCCTGAAGGAAAAAGTCTCATCGCCTCCAAGAACTCTGAATCCCCCCATCCAGCCACTGCTCCGTTCCTGGCACGACCACCTCGAGAAGCTCCCTGACGAGGTGGCAAAAAGTGCAATCGCGTCCTTTGCTGCAGTGATAAAGACCATTATCATTCATCAGGAAGAAGAAATGAAGTTGAAGGATAAGTACGAGGAAACGAGAAAAGAGTACTTCCGCAAGAAACAGGCCTTTGAAGAATGGTACCAAAAATACATGCAGCGACGACCACCAATGGACGAGACGGACCCTGATAAGGCCGTCGAAACGAATGCCAAGGACCCAGTCTCCGAGAGGCAGTTTCTGGTGGAAAGCCTGAAAAAGAGATTGGAAGACGAAATGGAAGATCACCAGAAGCACTGTGTTCAAGTGAGGGAGAAATCACTTGGGAGTCTGAAAATCCGGTTGCCGGAGCTGTTCCGGGCTCTGTCCGACTATGCTCATGCGTGTTTCGATGCCTACGAGAGACTGAGATTGATCACACAATCACAGCATCCAGGTAGGGCTTCATAATCCGATTTTGTTAAAACCTGTGTACAATATTTTTGCAGAGGACTAAGTTTCTTGGAGGTTTCTTTATGTTGTCTAACATATTGCAGTTTTTGCAATATTGTTCTTGTAGAACTGTTGTTCGAATGAGTTATTTTATCAGCTTCTTGAGGACTCCTATTGGTGATTGATTTCATTTAGGTATGAACTTGTGAAGATTTTTCTCTACTTTATGGAGCAACTCTTGTAACAGTGTTTTTGTGTTCTTAAGCTTTTTTCTTTTTAATATCATAAATTATCTCTAATATATCATAAATTCAAGAATTCAAATTCCATTAATATATTGATTATTTTGGTAATAATAATAATATCTGTATGAATAACTATTACTTAATTATATCTTATTATTAATTAATTAATTTATTAACTGAAAATTGTAATATAATGAATTTATTAAAAAAGAAATAATTACATTTAAACTCCCTTATTTATGAATTTATTGTCGTAAATTATCCATGTCTTTTGCATAATTAAAATAACCATTCGTGTAATTTATTTATGGGTTTACGTGTAATTTTTAAAAAAATAAGAATGATTTGTATAAGTGATACAGATTTTTTGGGAGTGTATTTATAATTTTTATAAATAAACCATAAATTAAAAAGGAGTAAATATAATTATGCTAAAAAATAAGAAAAGGACATAAAAACAAGCATGATAATTAAATGATGATTGCATCCCAACAACCAAAAAAAATCATCACAAAATTGTCAATTTTCTTACAAATAAATAATTAGCTATTTCTCAAAAAAGAAATGAGATGGACTTTGGGTTTGGTGGATGATGATGTCAATTTTTGTATTTATATTTTTTGTTTTTTCTTGAAGTAAAAATCAATTTTTAATGTTCTCGCACTCATAAACAAGTTGTACCCGAGAGTGAAGGTATCCGGTGGAAATAATACCGTTGCCCTTAAAAACTTTGAAGAAGAGAACAGTCATCGTAGGCAGATACCGGCACGTGGCAGGGTCTGAGCCGTTGTTTACCTAATAAGTTGCTCGATGTTTACCTTCAGGGGCCTCTTTTATTTTGAATTCTTTGGACCGTTTCTTTTTTCTTTTTTAATTTTTACTCTCGCTCCAACACACAAATTCTCACTCAAACCCCTCTACTCACATCCCCTCTGTACAATTTCTGCGAGTTTCGGCGTGCCTTTGTAGATCCTTTTATTTTTTCCTGTTATTGTTAAATGTATAGATATATATGAATTTTTGTTTGGATCTGCAAATGCGCGTCAAAGCGATCGGTCGGACTTCGAGTTTTCCTGTTGTTGGATCGAAATTCGTCAAGCTCGTTTTGGTGAGTTTTTGAATCTTCATTAGCCCATGTTGTGTTATTATTTGATTGGAGACGAATTCTTTGATTTCTTTTCTTGGTGAATGTTGTTGCTGTGCCGGTATTAGGAAGAGCATGAATTTGGGACGCTAGTGAAGAGGAACTTTAAATTTGAATTTGGAGATTGATTTATACTTTTATATGTGCGTTTGCGGGTCATTTCCCTATTTGTTCCTTCCTTGAATATTTTCTACTGTATGATCTTTTTTTGGCTATAGCATAATTATAACATCTTCTTTTTTTCTTTTCTTTTTTGGTGTTTTAAAATATAAAAAATTTTATTTATCTTCATTTCTTTGGCTTCAGAACTTGACCTTTTAATTTGAGAGTTACCTTTTCCTGAATTCTTGATTTATTTATATTTGTTTGTCTGGCTGGTATTTGGGCATAAATTTGTGTGGGTTTTTAGTTTTGTAATTAAGAAACCAGCTTATTGTTTTGCTTGGAATTTATGAAATCATTTCTTTCTGTTGGATAAGTAAAATTATGTAGGTATTATTATATTTGATGATTCTCATTAGTCATTATAATTTTCACAGTTTATTGTCTTGAGAGAGAGTTTCAACTTTTATGCGAGGGAGAGCATTGTGCTTCCTTAATCAAGAAAAATTTATGGTAACTAGATAAGGAACTTCCATGACTGGTAGTTCCCTTTCTTATTTGATTTGTCATTTGTTTTAGGAAATGATGCTTTTTTAACTTTTTATTCATGGGATTGGAATTTTATTAACAACTTCGGCTAGTGGTTTTTGAAATTTGAGTTTTCCATTTGCCTCGTATTGTACCTTTACTAAGTTGCAATTGAGTTAATTCAAATTTCAAACCCCACAAAAGTATTTAATTCTTTTGCTATATCACAGGAAAAGTATCTTCTGAAATTGAATATATCCAATGGATAGTTAATGCAAGAAAATCTTGACAGCTACATAATTTTCTTGAACAAGTAATAACTTGCCTACTTTTGTTTTCTTAATGTAAGATGGCCGATATAAATAGGGAAGAAAATGGATGCTTCTTGAGGGCTTATACATATGTTAGTTATTGATGCATATCTGCATTTTACTTGTATGCATCCTGACTTTCTCTTGTCTGACTTCCATATTCTTAGTCTTTGATTTCATCCTGGATTCGGACAGTGCCTACCTCGTTATAGGGTAGCATATAATGATTTGGGGAAGACATCCTGGAGAAAATTGCCAACGTGTTGGAATTGGCGTATGCAGATCTTTGTCAAGTAAATATGGAAAGTGATAGGACAAGTAACAATACGCTATCTGATGGAGGCAGAAATTTTCTACATAGAGCTCGACCTTTACATGGGTAACTTTTGAAGCATACAGAATGCTGATTCTTCATGTTATGTGTTTCTTTATCTGTTTCATTCTGTAGTCTGTGATATGTTGATGATATGCTTGATGAGGTGAAGCGGTTTTCTGTTTACCCTAAAATGTTATGTGCATGTTTGAAGGTTTATCAGTGTATCTCAATATAGTTGTAGCGTTTATTAACTGGTTTACATTTTACACAGTTTTATAATTTTTGAACATATGTGTTGCGGATTGGCTGTAAATTTCTTTTATCTGGTGAACTTTTATTGGAGGAAAATAGACTGCGTGCTTTCCCATTCTCCATGTCATAGTCATATGATGAGCACAAATCAAAACACACTTAGCCGTGCTTATAATGCAACTTTCTACTGTTTATGTAGGAGGACTACTGGCCCAACACGGCGTTCCACAAAGGGACAGTGGACAGCAGAAGAGGTTGGAATCTTTTCTATAGTAGCAAATGATCCACATCAGCAACTTGTGCTTTCATTTTTTTTTTCTTTTCTCTGCAAAGTATTGGAAAAGCCATCTATATCTCTATGTGAATGCATTTTATTTTCAGGTAGATTATTGGGCATGTTCAAGAATATCTGATGGTAAAGAAAAACATAATATGGATGACGGTATACCTTTTGCATGTCATACTTTCATGAACTCAAGAGGGAAAAATTGTTTGGTCTGAACCATCTCACCCTCACACTTGATGAACTACCCTTCGAAGTATAATTATTTTCATTCTTGTTAGTGATCAGTTTCTTAGTATTTTGGGTGTCAACATTCTTCATAGTACTGCTTCTCCACAATGACAATGGCATGGTACTGATTTCTAAAAGCTGAGTTACCTTGTCGCGCATGAGTTCCCTTAAACTTGAAGAACAAGTCCAAGAAGATAGTGATTCCATTTGATTTTATGTAGAAAGGTGTGGCATATTGCAAGTCGATCATGGATTTTAGAGTCCAAACCAATCATGTGATCTATCAGTATTCCAAAATGTAAAGACAACTTTTTCACAATTGTACAAAATCTGCTCTAGTTGGAAGAGAGGAATATCCTTTTTTTCCCTAAAGAAAATAGTTAGCTGTCTAAGTATGAAATAGGTCCTTTGCAATCAATAAGCAATTCTTGCACAACCTAAATTTTGGAGTGTGGCTGATTGGAGCCTTGTGGTAAAAATTTAAGGTTTATCTTCTTCTAGCTTTCTCATTTCCAAATGGGCATTATGATATATACAGTTATTAGAATTTTTCTGGTCTTTTCCAGTTTTAGTTTTCATTTATATTTGTTAACCATGAGTTAGTCATAATGTAAATGTGGACAATGACGAGTTGTGGTTCTAATTAAATGCTTTCTATTTTCTTACAGGATGAGATATTACGAATTGCTGTTCAACGCTTCAAAGGAAAAAACTGGAAAAAGATAGGTAGAAAGATGAAGTTGAGGCCTTATGTTTTATACCTGTGTAACTGAAAATGGGTCCAATTGTTCTCTGGTTTCTCCTGCTATACAAATCTTATCCTCATATCATGCCTGCTGTTTTTTCAATCTTGTGGGTGCTCCTGATGAATATTTTCCAGAATGAATACTTGATGGAAAGAAGTGAGTACTTAAACTCTTTGGTCTTAAGATGTACCTTAACCTTTATCTAAAGACTTATTAGTCCGCTACAGTGACAGATTAATCTAGAAAACCAAAGTATAGAGTTCCTAAACGTGCCGATGAATTTCAGAATTCTAAAGGAATCAGGAATTGGCTATGTGAATTCCATATTAATGACACTGTAAATTTGTTATTATCATGAGTCTTCTGAATTTTAGTTTCTGTAAGGCAGCTTCAATTAGCTTGAGGCAGTGCATCTTTGGTTTATGGATGAATCAATGAAAATTTTTGAAATTGAAATCCCGTGGTCTCTGATTTTTGCTGATTGTGTAGTGCAGTGGATGCAAGGCCCCAGTGATTTGCCATGTTGGAGTTCTCTAGTATGTATTCAGAAACAAAAGGATTTACACTTACTATAGAAGATAGACTAGCTAACAGAATGTAATATGGAGGTGCCAGTGACAAAGGCAGGTCAAGTGAATGAATGCTGTTAAAGGTGTTGCCTAAGGAAATTTATGAGATTTCTACAACACGTGAGGTGGTCATTGGCTTAATATATAAGTTTTACATAAAAGTGGTATAGTGAAAATGACATTCTACAGGGTGGAAGTCTGAAAGGGAGAGAGAGGAAGTATTTGAATGGCATACGATGGAATGTGATTAAATGAGTGTTGGGAGTCATTTTAAATTGTTGGGCATTTAGCAAAGGGCTCCATGTACATTCACTGAAGAAATTAATAAACAAATAAAAAAATGGTAAACACAGAGAACGAAACTGACCTATACTGACCTGAAAGGAGTTGAATTATAGAAAAGGATGAGCCTGAACATTTTGGAAGTCAGACTTGATAAGAGTGGAATGAAAGAGGTTACATATAGCAGGTCCTAGATGAGCGTGGGTAAAGTTCCTTGACTTGAGTTCTATCTGCATCACTAGATATATACACTTACCGGCACACACTACAATTTCATCTTATTTAACAAAGGAATTTTGCCTCCGACGCATTAAGAACTGCAGTTTCCAGCTAACTTAGGTAGAATTAGCTTCTTCCCTGATTATGTCAAGCTTGCAGGTTCTGATAATTAATCCTTACCCTCATTCTGGTTACTGATCTACTTCACTATAACTCAGGAAACGCTGTAAATTACTTTTTAATTTTGTCACTTAATATCACAAAATTTTCTTTTATTATCTTCTGAAATGCTCAAGTTACCATTCTATGGTCTATATTGTGCTTGGACTTGACACATCAATTTGCCCAAAACATTTTTAACTAAATAATATGGTTAAGCTACCACCTAAGCAGAAAGTAGTAACAACATTGCTCCTTGTTCCTTCTTGCTCACTGTTTTGATCCATTCTTTATGAGTAAATATTCGTGGAAAAGTTTTATGTTTGAGTTTGCTGATTGCAAATCCAAATAACAATCAATAACTCAAAATCTACTTCTTGTTTGGCTGAATTGTGAGTATTGAATCTATGGCATGTTATTTATCTAGCGGAATGTTTCAAGGATAGAACAGATGTACAGTGCTTACATAGGTGGCAGAAGGTTCTTAATCCAGAACTTGTCAAAGGTCCATGGTCGAAAGAGGTTAGGCAACTTTCTTAGTTTTTTATTTGTGGATATGATTTCCATTTACCATGCATTTACCACATCATTTGTTTGTTTCATAAGTCTATGAGAGCCCATTTTATTACTCTTTTACTATGTGATTAGGAGGATGAAATAATAATTGAGTTGGTCAGTAAATATGGGCCCAAAAAGTGGTCTACCATTGCACAGCATCTTCCTGGACGTATTGGGAAGCAGTGTCGAGAAAGGTGAGCTTGCAGGAGCTTTTATTGATATCTGTAGTTCATATAGAGCTTTACCACTGTTCAGAACTTAGATTTGGAATGTTTCAGAAAATTTAGCCATTACAGGTATATAAGATTTGTGTTTCATTATTCATTGTGGATTTGATGTTGTGGGCTTGAGGTGCAAATTTCACGCCTTGCCCCATACAAAGAGTAGATTTCTGTTTCTTGTATTATTGTGTATACAATATTGTTTGTGTGTTGATCTTATTCATTTTTCAGGTGGCACAATCATCTTAATCCCAACATAAATAAAGAAGCTTGGACACAAGAGGAGGAGTTGGCTTTAATTCGCGCCCATCAAATTTATGGAAACAAGTGGGCAGAGTTAACCAAATTCTTGCCTGGGAGGTACTTGGATTCATTTAGTTACAGGAAGCAATACTTCAATAGTGTTCAGAGATTTAGCATATCTATTGTCGATATATTATGTTATTTCTCCTAGATATCACTCATTTGGAGTGCTTTTGTTGCCTATGTTTGCCATCAGAACTGACAATGCAATAAAGAATCATTGGAATAGTTCTGTCAAGAAGAAATTGGACATGTATTTGGCTTCAGGATTGCTTTCACAGTTCCAAGGTCCACCTCTTGTTAGCCGTCCAAATCACTCAGCAGCTTCCTCTTCTTCAAGGGCACAACAAAGTGGCGAAGATGATAGTGTTTTTAAAGGGGGAGTAGAAGTGGAGGAAGCTTCTGAATGCAGTCAAGGTTCAACAATTGCCAACTTCTCTCAGCCTCTAAATAATGCAATTGCACATCCCAGAAGAGACTGCAGAGGGACTGAAGAATCAGGGTCAATTCCATATCCTGAGGATTATTGTCCTACATTTCAAGAAGCCACATATGGTATACCAGAAGTACCTTGTGAACTGGATGACAAGTACCTTGAACATGATTTCCCACTAGATTGGGGGACCTTTGCAGGGAAAGATTGGCAACTAAATGCGAATGAGCTACCTGACATGTCTTTGCTTGATCTGGGGCAAGAGTCATCCGGACTGGTCCTGCCATCTGTGAGTGACAGGAACAATCATGAAGCAGTACCATTTCCACAAGAATCTTCTATTCCTTTAGGTGCTTCTACTTCCGTGGAAAAAGTGGTGGGGGACACTAATACCTCTAACCCCATAGCTAATTTAGACTACAGAATGGTATACCCTGAGGCTGACCTGGGCGTATGTTGTCCCTCTGAAAATGTTATTAGCGACATTGATGGACTTACAGATTCATTGCTTCATCGCTCTTCAAATTTTCAGATTCCTGAAGATGAGACATTTGCTTCACAATCTTGTTATATGCCACCAGGCAATTCAGTTATTCAACCTCTCCCCCTCCTCCCTACACAACTTCCTCCAGCTGATGCTTCGCTTATGTTCAGTATGAATCCACATCAGTATAGTTATCCTTCACATGAGAATGCAGGGCAGGAATGTATTCCACCAAGTACACATGGTCGCTTTATCTATTCCAAGGAGTCTGATTACTCTAATGAGGCAAGAGAAGCGCCGAAACTAGTTCCAGCTAATGATTTTGTCTTGGCACCATGTGATGATTCTCACTGTTCTTCTGAGGACAAAGATATCAAATTTGATGAACAGAAAGAGTCTGGAGCTTTGTTCTATGAGCCGCCTCGTTTTCCAAGCTTGGATATACCGTTCTTCAGTTGTGATCTTATACAATCTGGCAGTGATTTGCATCAAGAGTACAGTCCACTCGGCATCCGCCAGCTGATGATATCTTCCATGACTCCATTCAAACTGTGGGATTCACCATCTAGAGATGATAGCCCTGTTGCTGTTCTGAAAAGTGCAGCCAAAACTTTTACTAGCACACCATCAATTCTGAAGAAAAGACAGCGTGATTTGGTGTCTCCTTTGTCAGAAAAGAGATTTGAAAAGAAGCTTGAAGGTTTTTCAAAGCAAGAATCATTTTCCAATCTGACCAATGATTTTTCCAGATTGGAGGTTATGTTTGATGAATGTATGGAGAAGAAAGGACCACTGTTGTCATTATCTCCAAATAAAAGAAACTCCGAACCTTCCTGTAAAGAAAAAGAAAACGCGCCACCTCCTTGTGGACAAGCAGAAAATGAGGGCAATGAGAACATCATCGTGCCAGAAATCAAAATATCAATAGAAGAGTTCAATAGCAGTGATTCTTTGAACAAGATAACAGAACAAACTGCTGTTGCAGATGTGAAAGCTAAGGGTGGAGGAAATAATGTCACCGAAAAGGTTAGTACTCTCGTTTTCGTCTCCACTGGCATCAGTTGAAGCGCACTTCCAGGAATATCTGAATTTTACAAATTCATATAACCCTGAATGTAGAGTTTTTTCTCTGAGTTTTGGAATGCATATAATCCATAAGATAAACCTAAATGCCTTCTTTTGTGAACTCTTTAACTAAAACCGAATTACTTAACACTTACATGAAAATGTTGTCTAGAAGGCTGGGTCTGGTTGTTTTGTACGACAGGGCATTGCTCACCAGAAACATTGATGATTTTGATTATTTTCTTTTAACATCATAAATACTTTCCAATTTAAGTGATGCAGCCTATAGAACGGTGCACAAAAAGTTAAAAAATTAACTGCTCACATGAGCCTTCTTGGGGTTTTAGAATCTGATCCCTTACTGTTTCAATAATGGCAGGCAAGAGAGTTTTCTGGAATCCTTGTTGAACATGATATGAATGACTTGATATTCTTTTCTCCTGACCGTTTTGGAAGTAAGAATGACAGAGCAATTGGTCCGAGTCCTAGAGCTCTTGGAAATCAGTATTCTCGAAGACTAGATGCTTTATCAAAAAATGGTGCAATCTTATCCTCTTCTGAGACTTCATGTTTTTCTGTTATTTGTTCTCCTCGTCTGTGTACAAAGAAGGATGGAACTAATTTGGTCATAAGTACATCTCTTCAGTCCTTGAGTCCTTCAGATAAGAAAGCCGAAAGTTCTGGCACAGGTGTAGCTTCTGAAAACAATAGCATGTAAGACTGTTGAGGCTGCTTATTCCAATTTTTTATTCATTCCATGGGTCGTGTGGTGTTTCTAATTTTTTCCTTGTCAATTTTCGGTTTCCAGATTTGTGGAGACACCATTTAAGAGGAGCATAGAATCTCCTTTGGCTTGGAAGTCTCCTTGGTTTATTAATACTTTTGTTCCCGGACCCAGAATCGATACAGATATAACAATCGAGGTAATCTTTTACTCAAGTAATCTGCTTTGAGCTCTTCTTTTTTCCCTCTGCATCTATTTATCTCATAGAAAGAGTTTTTGTAGGATATTGGCTACTTTCTGAGTCCCGGGGACAGAAGTTATGATGCCATTGGTTTAATGAAGCAATTGGGAGAGCAGACTGCTGGTGCATTTGCTGACGCCCAAGAGGTTCTCGGAGATGAAACCCCTGAAACAATTATGAAGGGGCAATGCTCCGTAAACCATGAAGGAAGAAAGGAGAACAATAACAGTCCGAACTCTCAGGCAGAATATCATTCTGCTTTGGCTGCAAATTTCATGGTATGGTTCTCCAGAAACTGTTACACTGAACTGCCCTTTTTCTTCTTTGTTATAGAAATCTTGGTCACAAAAACTACGTTTTCATTTCTAGTACTTTAATCGAATTAATAGAAATCTATAAAATTAAAGATTCAGATTAATTCATCAATTCAAGGAGCGGATATAATTTTCCCTGCGGGTCTTTTTACACATTTATCATGATAATAGGTACTTGTGTTTTTTATATTGTGCATGTTTCTCTGTGCATTTTTTTTTTTTTTTCCAAATTCTGTTCTTACAGTCATTTTAAACTTGGAGTTGATTTACTTAGCATAAAACCGTTGCAGACAGAAAGACGCACCCTTGACTTTAGTGAATGCGCAACGCCTGCGAAGGAAACTGGAAAGCCCTCAAACAGCATTAGTTTCTCTAGCCCCTCTTCTTATTTGTTGAAGGAATGCAGGTAGAAGGCAGGCATTCATGCCAACATCATCCAACTGTAATTTCTTGTAGTCTATATTTGTATGATAGTTACATACATGTGTGTCGTTATATTGTATTATTTTTCATTTATCTTGATTTAAATACATCCCAAATTTAACTATAAAAGAACCAACCCAAGAGGGGGTATGGATTTTGTTAAAAACAACTATTCATTCTTGAGGTTGATGTGTGTATGGATTTAATTCAATTACTTACTCTTTAGGCTGATTGTTGCTCTATTGTGTATGTGGTATGAGATGACAATAACTTATCAAGAACACCTCAGCAAAAATGAACCTGTGTTTGGATCAGAATGCAATTACCTTACCTTTAACTCGTCTTGGGTATGTCTTTGATTGATTAGTCGCATCACGTTAAGTTCTTACTGATTCAATTGAACTATATGTACTTTTAGTTTATGTTATTATTAAATTATGTTTAATGACATACGTAAAAACATATAAGAATTGAAATGCATAAAGCCTATAGTGCTGGTTAATATTTTCAATAAAATTTTGAAGTAATAAGTGAATAACCGCTCAATCACCGATTTTTGCAAGCAGGAGAAGTTACTGCTTTGACTTCTGATTGTCATAGCTGCAAGAACTAAATATATAACTCTGCTTTCAAGTACTACTAGCATAACAAGATTAATAAATAGGAAAGCTTATTACTTAGAATTCTTTTCGGCACAAGATAAAATTGCACGTCATTTATTTGTACAAAACCATAGAAAAATCCTCTATCAAGGCCAGAAAAATGGCTGCAGTAGAGTGAAATTATTTGAAAACAGAATCAAGCTACCCTTGTGACAGCAGCATGTATTGCATCTGCGAGGTGTGGTACTGTCCTTGAACTCAGACCAGCCATGCTGATTCGCCTGCAAGATCAGAAACAATTAGACCAATATTGTCAAAAACTCTTGAAACCTAATTCTACTTCTCTTTTCTAGACGTTTCTCTCTAATAAGCTTCTCTCTCACTCTCTGTGTGTGTGTTTATGTGTGACGTGAGGGTGGGGTGGGGTGGAGGGCAGTAATATTTTACCCATCGGATGTCATGTAGATGTGATACTCCTTAGTCATAAAGGCTACTTGCTTCGAGTTAAGTCCAGTGAAAGTGAACATCCCAATTTGCTTGATGATGTGACTCCAGTCACCAGGTGTACCTGCCAACAAGCGACGGCACATGCAAAAGATAAATGAAACAATACATGAGCATTTCAAGATGGGCATATTGCGATGAAGCACATACAAATGGAAAGGAACATTCCGCAGTTTGATGTTTAGAAGCTTTTGGGGTTTAAAGTTCCTTTTTCTTGGTAGACTAAATGGGAAGATAGGGCTGGCACCCTATCCAGATTGGGCCTGCATCACGTGTGGCAACTAGGGTCCCTAAAGCACTCACCGCCGCAAAGAACTAAGGCTTAACCATGTTGGACTCAACACCCAGATCAATACCTATGTTTAGCCCCAGCAGAAGCCTCAACAAGGTTTGAACCGATATCGTGGATATGATAACATTTGAACCTAGACCACAACAATTGGTGGTTTTGGGGTTGAAGATACTAAAAAGAATTACTAAGCATTTGCCATCAGAAACTGAAAAGTAAAGAGCACTTTTTGAAACAAGGACAAAAAGAAGAAACCATATTACAAAGGAGAAATAAAACTATCTTCTTGAACCAACAAGAAGTTTGGGCACTAGCACTGGATTACGTGCCAAGGTTGAGCATGCATATGACTGGAATAGATGGCTAAATAAGAGAGTAAATGTGTGGGCACCAACAAGTAATAACCAATCGAGAGAACATGACTCCAAATAATTACCTCTACTACGTAAAGCATCAAACAGTTGCTGGCGCATGCTGATGATACGCTCCGCCATAGCCTTCAGCTCAATGGTCCATTCTTGGTACATGGATCTGCAGGAATTGTATGCTACAAGTAAGACCTATTGACATTATAATAGGAATTCAGATATAATTTTCTTTGTGTTTCGTTTTCATTTAGGTTTTTGTAAATTTATTGTTCGGTCATGCGAATTGGACTTGCTTTTGCATTGCATATTTCAAATATTGAGTATACATTGAAACATTTATCACCTGTCCTTGAGGATTGTTGCCACAATTGATGCCCCATGAATGGGAGGGTTTGAATACATGGGCCTGATAACCAATTTCAACTGGCTCTCTACCCTGCTGGCCACATCCGCAGACCTGCAAACCTGTAAATGTGGAAAAAGTTGAGCAACAACATTAGTTTGTTCCAGATATAATGTCCAATAAACTTAACCACAACGAGAGTAGGTACTATTTTGCACTCTTA
The DNA here is from genome assembly GCF_000512975.1 of Sesamum indicum. NCBI lineage: Eukaryota > Viridiplantae > Streptophyta > Magnoliopsida > Lamiales > Pedaliaceae > Sesamum > Sesamum indicum. The sequence goes on from NC_026145.1 coordinate 1,560,576, forward strand.
TCTTCAACATGATCAATGAAAGAGAGAGCAAAAACATGTAAACAGCATTCCAAGAATTATCAGTATAAGATGACACGTAGACAAAGAACTTTGAGTTTGGGGAAGTCATTTTTGAAAAAGACAGATCCACAAGTAGTTGGTACTTAGCAAACTAAAGCACCGGGAATTACAAGTAGCCTTGTTCTAGGTTGTAGGATACCTTTTCCAGTCAGTGGGGTTAGCAAGGTGGCAGCAAGTGACAATCTTGAAAGGTCCTACATTTATCTCATTACAGATGAAAAATCCTTCTATTGCTAACTTACAATGCTTAGGGCGCCAACACGCTCCCCATAAAGCCCCATGTTTTTGGCATAACTTTGAGCCACCAGACATTCACCCCCATCTTTCGCGAACATCCTAACCGACTCTGCATCTGCATCCAGGTTTCCACTAGCAAAACCCTACAGCATTTGACTTGAAAATCAGTACATATATTCTTTGGTAATGGATCAGTAATCACTCAGATTCAGAAGCTATAGATGCAAAGGATCAGAACTACTCCCAACTTCAGTGAAACTACAATTTAGTTACCTGATAAGCGCTATCGAAGAAAGGTAACAATGCCTTCGATCTAATCAACTGTCTAATCTGCTCCCACTGATGAATGGTTGGATCAACACCAGTTGGGTTATGAGCGCATGCATGAAGAAGCACAATTGCTCCTGAAGGAGCAGATCCAAGGTCTTCTAACAAGCCTGTTATTTGCCAAAAGTATGCATCACAGTCTCTCCAAGAAACCAAAAGGATTCATGATAGAAGATATTTGCATGTGCAAGTTTTTCCAAGAAGTTTCTGTTGATAAATTCATCAAATGGTATATAAGTAGGGAGAGTCCACAAGTAGAACTTGACTAAAGGCCACATATGAAGTGCAGGCTTTGAAGATAGGTGTCTCTCTCTCAAAATTGTTTAAAAAAAGGCCATTTCAGAAATCATTCCAAGAAAATGACCAAAATATACAAATTTTCTCATTTTAAAAAATGACGCAGCCTAACTATTTGCATCTTTTTTTTGAGAGCATGCCACTGCTTTTAGTGCACCTTGCTGGAGTAATCGATGATGGCCTCCATCTCAAAAAAAATTATGACTCCCTTTAACAAGATGGCCAGATATTTTGAGTTTACAAGGAAAAAAGTCTTGAACCTTGGAAGTTGAGTCCACGAGTAGCTGGATCGTAGTAGCGATAAGTCTTCACAGATAACCCTGCCAGACCAAAAACTTTTGGGTGGTTTCCCCATGTTGGCTGCGGAATATAAATAGTATGCTGCAAATCCATGGACAAGAGGTAGGTGTTGGATACTTGTATACTGCTATTGACTAAGAAACATTGTGTAAATGATAGAATGAGGTCATCTAAACTTACTTGATGATAGTGTCGAGCCAAAAATTCAGCTCCAACCCTCAATGATCCTGTACCAGACAAGCACTGAACAGTTGAAACCCTGTTCTCTTGGATCGCAGGACTATCTCCAAGCAAGCAAGCAAAAGGACTCATTCAGACCAATGTCGTACAGGTAATTAGAAACAAATATCTAAAGAAGCTATGACTAAACAATAATCAATTAGAAATACTGCAATAGGTAATAAACCTTATGCACAAGCCACAGTGCAACTTTTAATGCTATGTCCATATAGAGGAGAGAATTAGTGGTGATTTTATCACTGATTTGAGCATAAGGCTAACCATGCAATTTATACGACTCAAAAAAAGCAGAAGACTCATTTAATGTTCTGCAAAAACTGGATGATCTCCTAATTCATCAATATCAAGAATAGATGATTAGACCAGAAAATAAACAGGTGGGCATTTAATTCTTTTTCTCTTTTTAAATAAGCAAGCTTGTAACTTGATTCTTTTGGCGGACAAGGTTAATGACCATAGAAGGCTACACCAGAAGATTACAAGAGGCAGACAGGCAGATGCAGAATCCAAGCATGCAGTTCTAATTAGTTTTATGCGATTAAAAGCTGAAAATTTTGCTCTTGAAAAGGAAACAGATGGACATGTTATGTCATTAACTATGAGCTTAAAGATCCTCGGCAGTAACCTGAGCATATATGCCTAAAGAAAAGTTCAATGCAAAATAATGAACCATTAGCTTATCTCTTAACTACATATTTAACTGCTTTGGAAAAGGATAGTGTAGTTTGTCAATAAAGATCATGTACAATTGGACCAAATATCGTCGCTCTAATTACTATTGGATAGCGTCTATCATGATTAACATCAGATACAATCAAAATTGAGAGCATAATAAGCATTTTAAAGTCCACTATCATGTTTAAGTAACATTACCTGTCAGCACCAAGTATAAGCTTAGCACTCAATTTATTGAAATCTGACAGCCCAACAATGGGAAGATACTCCTTCACACGAGAGCTGCAAAAAATTCGGCCTTACATACCTATTCAGTAAAACCATAATGTCCAAATACAATAGTAATGAGAAAGCTATATGTACCTGTCGTTCACTAGCATCTGCTCTGCTCTTCTAACAACATTCAGAACAAGCGGCTTTCCTTCCTATATCAATATAGGTATCAAGCTAAAAGATTGGTACTGATAAAGGATTTGTACTTGATCATGTAACTAAGCCAAGCACATAAAGAATCACCTCTGTCCGATATGCACCAACTCCCAGGTTCAACTTCACAGGGCTCGGGTCTTTATTGTAGGCAACAGTCACCTATTTATCCAAAAATTTTAGAAATAATTTATATACTCATATAAAAGGGAAAGTTCAAAAGGGACTGGAAGTCGACGCCGAACTTGAGAAAGAAAGAGAAGTCATGTTAAGTACATTGATCACCACCATCACAAATAAAAGAAACGGTAAGAAGACCATATATTGGTGCAGCTATCTAAATTTAAACTCATCCGGTTACAGGAGGCAAAAGATGAAGAATCTATTTAGTAGGAAGAGATCATCCGTTAACCGAAAATCTTTCTAATACAATTATGTAGAATATTCATCACCAAAAAAATAATGATCTCAACTCTTCCTTTTAAGTTCCAATTCCGTACAACCATATCTTATACTCTCCAAAGATCCACGAAACAGTATCCTTGCATGATCACTATCTCCTGTGATATATTCAACAACTGAAAACCTGAATCGTACACGCACAAGCACACACACAACACACAAAGAGAGGAGGAGTAATAATTACGCCGAGAATGGGATCTTCAGGCGCCCGAACAAGATGATCAAACACGGAATTCGGGGCTCCGTGAGAGCCGGAAGTGGGAGAGGCGGCGATGGAGCGACTCCCATTGAGCGACGATCCTTCCAGGTGGCGAACCAGAGCATTCAACCTCCGATCAGCGGCTGACGACGAGGAAGACGAAAACGAAGAGAATGATGGTGAGGTGTTCCCTCCTCCGTGCATCTTAGCGAGCTTTATTCAACTATGTTCAACTGGCTGGCTTGTGTTAAATTACGGAGGCAACCGCTTCGCTATTCTGCTCTCGGCGGGGGGGGGGTTTGACGCGCAGGGGGTTGGGCCCACTGAACTGTCTATTTCTCTTACTACGTTAAGATAAAGATGGATGCTTTGCGGTATTTGGGTTTTGATGGCACGAAGATCAAGGTAGGCGCGGCGGGCGTCTAGCTGTTACGGTGTGGCTAACCGTAGAATATCGTATTACATAATAGTTGTCACATTATTTTTATATTTATATAATAAAGAATTTTATATTATAAATAAAAATATATACAAATCACTATATCATATTTAAAAACATAATTGATTAATTAAATATAATCTAAAAAATTAAATAAAATAGTTATCTTATTAATTAAAGACTATTTTTAATTTTACAAAAAATTGATATGATTTGTGGGTATGGAGTTTTCTTTTATATTAATATAAATAATAAAAATTTGTCTGTAATGGATTTGAAGAGATGATATGGCACGTCAATCTAGAAATTTTATCATCACAATGCTCCACACATAAACTATAGATTTGAATTTTAAAAAGAAGTCAGTTTTAGATAAAAAAATTGACAATATTTTCGTAGAAAATCAAGAAATTAAGTGTGGAGTTTGACAAAAGTTGATTGTTGATGGATGTTATATTTTATTTGAGAAAACGCGTTACATCTCTGTGTAAAAATTTTATTTCCTTTAGTCGTAGTTTCCATCACTTGAATCAACCTTAAGTTGACGATCCTCTCAAGTGCAATAGAGATCATCAACCTAATTAAAGAGCCTTCTTGATTGCCTATGGACCCTTGTCCAGATTATCAATATGAAGGCAAATTTTGAAATATATTTGCAGAGAATATGCTCAATAACACATCTGCTTTTATAAAAAAACAGTAAATTTATTCATAACCACTAAAACAATTTTTCTCACTTTTCGTATAAAGGCATTAGCCGTTGTGACACATCGTTTTTACGTGCATGTAATAAATAATTTTTCACGTTTTAAAATATATTATAAACAAAAAATATATAAATCAATATATTATATTTGTAAAAAGAAAAAAAAATAATTTATCAATTTAATGTAAATTTTAAAAAATTAAATAAATTAATTATTTTATTATGAAAAATATTCTTAACTTCATAAAAAATTAATATGGCAGTATCATTAATTGTCATTTGTGAATATACAGAGATTTTTTCATTTATATTAGTACAAATATAAATATAGATGAAACATCCACAGTCACTTGGCGTGTTTCTAGGAATACACAATACCTAATTCACATGCTCAGTGATGCCATTTTCTATAAATAAAAGAATTCAGTACTTGAGAAATATTTTGAGATTTTTCCTTATCCACTTTGGCGTTTTATGAAACACCATAACATTTATTGTTAAGAGCGGTAGTTGGTTGTTTGATTTAAGGTCACAATGTCTAATAAGACAACCTGGTGATTGAACTGAAGGATATGTAATTGGCACCCTTTAACTGAAAATAGAACAAACAGAATTTTACATACTAGCAAAGTGATATTAAGATCAACAGAAAGAGAAAACCTTGAATGATGATCACTCAGTTCCAGTAAGTTAATCACGCTCAGCGGCCAGAAAAGGAAAGGCAAACTTGATTTCACTTTCATAACATTCTCTTCCTATTAGCTGTCATTACCAAGAAGAAGTATATTTTTCACAATGAATCACAATCTAAATACCATTCCAACAATGATACTTACCAAAACTGCCCCACCTTCTATCATTCTTCTCTTATTTTGAGTTGCTTGCAATTTTTGTGGGGGGCGACATGGAAAAAACAAAGGGAAGCAGCAGAAAACCCTAGAGTAAATTTCTAATGCCTATTCCAGCTTTATCCTGTCAACATCGGTCATTACCCCTTCGAGCTGCAAACAAATATAAGTTTTTTTTTCTTTTTAAAGTTGAATAAAATTACCAGCATTCTGTATCAAGAAAATCAGGAATTATATTTGTTGCTGGTGGGTGCCATACCTTGACAATTTGGCGCATAAAATAATCTCCGTACCGTTTTGCTGATTTTGATTCAGCAACATGAATCATGTCCTGCAATCAGAGAGAACAGGTCAACTGAATCCTGAACTATGAAAGAAATAATGAGTGCGTAAATAACAAACTTTAAACTACTTCTGGATTCACCCCCCCCCCCCCAAAAAAAAAAGATTTGCTCTGGAGAGGATAGGTGCTGGAAGAAACTCTTACAAAATGGCTCATATGCACATTAGAATCCTCTATTCATTTTGGCAGAACGAAAAACATGTTTCCACTGAAAATATATGACGAGGCAAAGATCCAGTGAAAAAATGAAGTTTTCTCATGCTTTAAGAAATAGAATGAAGTACAATTCTGCAAGAATTAGGTTGCCAATGCACGACCAAGCAAAAGAACTCACATCATTAATATAGAAATCTATATCCGCATTCGAGGTGATTTTTCCATCAAAATCTACAGCATGTGTCTTGTGTTTGTATGTCATCAAGATCGTCCTGTGGATAGAAATGCAATACAGCTTAAAACTGCGTACAAGGGGAAAAAGGACAGGACCTTGGGGGGAGATATAGAATCTTACCTCAAGGTAGGTTCATCCACTTCCATGTATGCAGCAAGCTTCCCGAGGGTGATTGTTGAGTACACTTTTAAGAAGGTTCGAACGCCTGATAATAGTTGCTGCTGCTTTACTTCATAAAGAAACAACTTCAACTGTAGTCTATAAGCATCCTGAAATGGTTAAATTCAGCAAATACTTTGAGAAGGGAAGGAGATAAATATAATAAGCAATGCACAGCTAGTTGAATACAAAAAGACAAACACTGAGAGAATAGAGAAACTGATAAAAACAAGGAAAACCACTTGCGGGTTGCATTTGAATGATCTTTTGTACCTGGTTATAATTTACGAGAGGCTCCTCATAGCTTGGGGCAGAGGGAGTAATGAACTTTGGGCAGGCATAAGAGAAGAGCTCATCATATAGAGCGAATGCCTCATCATCATATCTCTGCATCCTTGACATTTTTTCACCGTATTTTTCCCGTAACTGAGAGTTCACAACCTCCTCAACAAGCTTCACTTGAGGAAGCAAGCAAGGCATACATCTGCTCATTCTTCTTTAGTATCTGCTCATACTGAGGGGATTTTTGGTGATATTGCTTGGTTTTAAAAATGTAAAGAAGTATTTTGTTGAATTCTCGAATTGCATCTGTATACCTGTACAATGATTATTGAGAATACATTACATGGCATCCTTGGACAAAGATCTCTTCCAATTTAACAAGAGATGCACCTTGTCTTTCATTATGATTCTTTAAGCATGCACATTTCCACATATCAAGACATGCGACATTCAAAAACATTCCAACTTTAGACAATCACATTCCAAAGAACTGGGACAGAAACACACAGCAAGTAAGTGTGATATCAGCCAGAAAGATACTGTTTTTCCAGCACTAGGCATCTTGGAAGGTACGGGAAGAAAAAGGAAACATGCTAGGAAATTCCAGATGAACATCACAACATTGTCATTGCTTTCCTTGCCATTAAAATGGACAATCAGAATACAAAAATAATAGACAACAAGGTCAGCTATAAGCAACTTTACCATGCAAGAACCATCAGAAAATTTATGTATGCCATGCTAAAGAAAGATGAAGATTGAGTTAATCCAACCAATGCTTATGCAAGTTCAAAAACAAATATAGTACCCCAAAACTTTGCGGAGAAGAAAGAAGATGAATATGTCTCCTTCGACTTAAGGTCTATGTAAAAGTAAAAGGTACTCAAAAAATATGTTTTGCCACAAGCTATAATTACCCATAAACAGAAATCCGGAAGAATCTTCTCAAACTGGAGAATATGTGTTACTGAACCATAGCTACACCACTTCCGACATACAAGTAGCAGGAATCATCATTGAAATAAATAAAGACGAGCATATCTAAATTGTAAATGGAACTTTTAGGGAGCGGTCAATTGATATCAATTCAGTGTAAGAGGATTCCTAGTTGCTTAAGCTGACCAATCAGATAGCAATACTTTACATTACACGGGCGCGAAAAGTTGAGGATTAATCACATAAGCAAACAAATAATAATGATATTCAAACAAGATTAATAAAAACACGGCGAGAAAGCTGGTTGTACAGACTTCAGTATGAAATATTAACAAATCTACCTCCTCAGCATGAGGTTTGCAAATCCATAATGATATATAGTAGTGATGTGGCTTCCAATAACACTGGTGTACACGCCTTGTTGACTTATGTCAATAGGAAGTAAGCACTTCAGGGCGGTATGATAATCACCCAACAAACAGTGAACTCTAAGTAGACCAATCATGCTAAAATATCCCAAGACCTTCAATACATTACTTCCACCGCTGTAGTCATATCCATCTGTAGCAGTGAACTGTTCAAGGCCTTCCTTCTCCTGCTCAAGGATTTGAATAATCATAGACTTCTCCACAAGTGCCTGTAAGTAATTGAGGACACCATACACATTCCATGCCTGAGATATAACCATACACAGCCGTGATTAGCAAAGTTGTTAAAAGCGCATGGTACATCATATCACAAAGGTGCCCTGGAGCCATTGCACACAGCGTGTCGTGCACCTTTTTAAAGCATGATGCATATTTGCAGAAATAAATTATATATCCATAGATCAATTTTTTAACATCAATAATGCACAAAAACAATTAAATATAGAAATGAAAAATTATATTAAGCATTATACCATAAAAAGAATATGTAAAACAACGTATTGGGAAAAATAGTGTTCCAAAAATGCAAGACCATTAAGCAAATACTACATAATCATTATAAACCAAACAAACATAAAATATCTATCACTATGAGTCCATTTCTTCTCCATCTGTCACCATCTCTTTCACCGTTGGCTTTGTAGCAATCAACATCTTTCTTTTTTCTTTTTTAAAAGAAAAAATAAGTTAAAGGCTGCGCTCCAGAAAGCCTAGCCTTTTTTAACAATGGAAAGCCCAATCTTCCAAGTAAATTGGGTGGATCAACCTAGCCTTAAAAAGGTTGGGCTTTCACCTGGGGCACACCACATGGTAGTGGGCTTGCGCCATGGCACACCTTGTAAACTATGGTGATTATGATAGAAATCTTTTACTAAACCAACAAACCTCAGAAATGACAAGGGACACTGAATGGTATCATGTAATCATCCCATTGTTTCACTACTTTAATATAGGGCTGCGAACTAAGTATTAAAATAGCATAGGGAGACAGAATAGTTACAAAACATAATTATAAGATCACTACTCTTAAGAGCAATTTGTACAAGCTTACTACCAAATTAGCATCATCCTTTTCACCACCATACCTGACCATTCTGCCTCAGAAGCGCAATCTCCTGCTCAGTCTTGCTCTTCATCTTAGCACGATACTGGCAGAATGACTGAAACTGGTATACAAATTCATCAACCATGTCCCATAACCACTGATTTGGAAGTTGCATATTCACCACCCCATGTAATACAACCTGTACACCACAAATTTGAGAAATTAACATTAGCGCAGTTACATCCATAAAATCGAGCTAAAAGCCTTATTCAGTCTGGAGCAAAAACCTCTCCTGCAATATGAACTATGTAAATTTTCTCCCTCAACCCTAAATTAAATGGTCCACGGTATAATTAGTGTCAATCAAACAATCCCGTTAATAACAAGCCGAAATAGAACCACCCGGGGGAACATTATAGCGGAAACGCCCACTGAACCAGATATCAGGAGCTGGAGAATCCAGTCCTAATCCTTTACAGCAAAAAGAATAAAAATATATCTCTGAATATAGCTATTCAATGATTAGAAACCAGCACCGCTTTTGGAAATGCGAGTTAGCATCAATTACAAAAAGGCACACACCCTATCCAAAAACCAGGGAACACCAAATTCCACAAAACCGTACTAACCTGGAAGAGATTACAATAATTATCCCATGAATCAATCCGTTGCTTGAGTGTAGGCGAAAGCCTGGCATACAAATGTCGAAACCACATCTCGCGATACAGCAAGCAAAAGACATGATCGTTATCAACGTATGGGGCCACGGCGTCGACAGAAGGCCAAGGCGCATCCTTGAAAAACCTATCACTGATGCTCTGGAACGACGTCTCATACATCTGGTGGATCTCGTAGACGTTCTTCTCCCGTATATGGCGGTACATGTGAACTACGAAAGATTTCACGGAGTCAGGTACGTAATTAGGGTCGTAGTCACCGGGAATTTGTTGCTCGCGTTCGTACGCCATCGTACCGGTGATTGTCATAGCGGAATTTGGCTCGCAACGGGAATTTGCCTTTCTTCTGTGTGCGTGAGAGAGAGAGAGAGAGAGAGGAGTAAGATTTCTAGAGAGAGGAGAATTTTGCTTAGATTCTGCCCTAATGAGAGTGAGAAAGAGAAGTGGGCCCAATGGAAAGTCTTGGAGCGGGCTTTCGGCCTTTATCCTGTATTATTTTTAGGCTATAAGAAGGCCCATAAACTGATTCGGCCCACAACAATCTCTAAAGCAATCTTTCCTTTTTCCGGAAACAACCTTAGCCGTTGATCCTGATGGTCGGAGGCATCTATCATCTTTCATCTCTCATTAATTATTAAATTTTTAAAAATAATGAGGAGAAGAACAACGAAGTCGCGTCCACACGTGTCTTGATATTATTGGATTCTTCAATTTTTCATAATTTCCCGAATATTTTCCATTTTTCTCGTTTCAGTAGAAATCTTAATCGAACTGATATAAGCCAGAGATCGGGTTCCTCGAGATTATTATTTTTGTCTCATTTTCTTTAATTTCTATTATGTGGATTTAAGTTCGATTCTTGGGTGTATTTCTAGAATTTCGGGAGAGCTTCAGCCGTCAGTGAGGCGGCGACGCTGATTGCGATTCCGATTTGTCTCTGGCGAGGGATTTTCGAAGTAACGGGAGAAAAGATGGTCAATTCGATGGTGGAAAGAGCGACGAGCGACTTGCTTATCGGTCCAGATTGGGCGATGAATATTGAGATCTCTGACATTTGCAATCACGATCCTGCGTAATTTTCTCTTCTTGCTCTTATCTTTGTTTTCTGAATTTTAGTTTATTTGATAGCCGCTCCTTTTGGTTGTAACGAAGGATTCGAAAGAAAGACAATGTTTACTGTATTTTCGTATTCTTGTGTGTCTTCCTTTTGGTGATTACATGATTTTTTCACGGTTAAGATTTTATTTAATTGGGCATTGGTTCTTTTAATATCTTGAAAAGAAAAGAAGCAATATATCTATATATATGTATGTATATTTGATGGACAATTAGAATTTGAAAGGTAGCTGGTAGGCAGAAATGACCATCTGTGAGAGTAATTCCAGAATGTTGTTAACTTGAACTACAGCTTGATGGTTACCGTTTTAAAATTCTATTTAACTAGTTTCTTCTGTGATCACAGTAGCTTTGCTTGTTTGCACATATCAATGCTGACAGTCTGCTGTAGATGTAATGTAGAACTATACTTCATCCTGTGAATAAGGCAGATTTCAGCCAGAAGAGATGGCTATGCTTCTAGACTTCGTAATTGATTAATTAGATTGACCAATTTACAGTGCTTCGAGTTGATTTTTACTTTATAGGAGCGGAATACCGAGTGCAGGAGAGATAATTTCAGCACCATGGAGTGGAGGTGTTCTGAGAGTTCCGGAGGATTTTTCCTCTTTTGACTTAAACAAATTCTATGTTCTGTTGATGGTCAATGCTGGCAATTGGAGCACATGTAGCTTCACTTTGATATGTAACGATTGTTTTTTGAGAAAATCATGCCTTCTGCGAGCTGATGTTCTCTTTCCTTTGTATCAGACAAGCAAAAGACGTTGTAAAAGGTATAAAGGCGCGTCTCCGTAGCAAAAAACCGAAAGTCCAGCTTCTTGCCTTAACAGTAAGCTTTATTTTTCTTTCTTGAACATTCAACTTCCCATCATTTCATATTCCCAATTTTCTTTCTTGAACACAAATATTGCGCCTCTTACACCCTATGTGTTCCATTTTCCCCAAATCAAACTAATGCTTCCTAGTCGGGTTATTGGTGATTTATACTTGGATGCCACAAAACTCTTGTTGTGTCTATTGAATAGTTATTTTAGTTGAATTATTTGGTTGTCATTTCATTTTCTAGCTGTTGGAGACCATTGTGAAGAACTGCGGTGATATTGTCCATATGCATGTTGCTGAGAAAGAGTTACCTCATGAGATGGTGAAAATGGTGAAAAAGAAGGTATTTTAATTCACGTATTGTGGCTACTGTTGATCTCTATTCCCAAATCTCTTGCAGCAATTTTACTGGCGGAAAAATTTGTTGTTGCAGCCTGACTTTCATGTGACAGAGAAGATCTTAATTCTAATAGATACCTGGCAAGAAGCTTTTGGAGGACCTAGGGCAAGATATCCCCAATACTTTGTGGCGTACCAGGAGTTATTGGTAAGTCATGCTAGCATCTTCTTGACTTATCCTTATTATTTCATTTTATATGCCTGATTATGCAATGATGATCTTTGTTTCTTTGTTATTATCCAATATGGCATTTTCATCAGCGTCTTGGGACAGTTTTCCCTCAGAGAGCTGAGACATCGGCACCAAATTTTGCAGCACCAGAGACACGCCCTCCTATATCTTATCAGCAAAATCTTCGTAATCCTGGATCTGGAGCAGCTGCAGCTGAGTCATCTGCTGAAGATGAATTTCCAACATTGAGGTACATTTTTCTGGATTCTAACTTCAAAATGTTCTTTCGTCGAAGAATTTTACAGTGAAAAATGCTAATGCAATCTTCATCTGGAGTATGATAGGCTGATTTATTTTTTCAGCCAATTTTCTATGGGTGTAAAGTAGTTACACTAGAGTTTTTAGAAGGATGAATTCTAATTCCTGAATTCTTACTCTTTATTGTGACGCGTGATTTATATAGTGCAAAAATGCATGCTAATTTTTGGACAGAGAATTCATTAATTAATCTGTTGGTGCCTTGATGATATTCTCTGGATGATTAAATCTTTTCGCGTCTGTTGGGCTTTTGATGTTGGAGAATATAATCTCCTAGTTAATGTAATTGGTTGAATATATTTGGTGAAGGGATATTGGGAAGGTTTGTCCCAGAAATGGAACTGTTTTAGAACTGATGGGTAGACTTGGTATATGCTATTGATTTTTAATATCTTGCTAGATGCAGATAATTAGCTTACTCTGTGGAAATTGTTGTTACCATTGATAGATCATAGCAGTAGTACATGTCTTGATTACTGATGTTAATTTGTTTTAATGTTTGATAGGTTCCCTGAGCTTTTATTTCTTGTATTCCATTTGGTGAACTGTAATTGTAAAGGCATGTGATTCTGTTCTTCTGATATTGTGTCATCACTTTCATCTTTTCTCTGTTATTGAATCCACTTACCAAGTAGCTTTCCATTATTTTTCCGTGAACGTTAAATTCGGAACTGCATAAAATGCAGGCCTGATAAACTAGGTTATGTTACTTTATTTTGTAAGACTGTATGTTTTTTATGGTTGTTAGTGATCTTTGTTTTTTACTTTGGATCTCTTTTGGTTAGCTTGACAGAAATTCAAAATGCACGTGGTATTATGGATGTCCTTGCAGAAATGCTGAATGCTTTAGATCCTAGTAACAAAGAGGTATGCTCACATTATAGAATGTTGAATTCGCTCACAATCAGCGATTGGCTCTGGCACAGTGTTGGGGCAAAATGATAGTTCAATTGGATCAATTTTTCCCTTACAAGTATGTGAAGTTGTTAAAAATGCTTTTGGGGTTTGAAATTGCTTGTATTACAAGATTGGGAAGCACTTCCTTCTATGAGAGCAAAACTGGTTTAGTAAATAACATTACAACATTATCCATTAATCATAAAACTTGCTGAGCATTTTGTTACATGAAACTCTGAGTGTTTAGTATAACTTCTTGTCTGGGTGGCAGGGAGTCCAGCAGGATGTCATCATTGATCTGGTGGAACAGTGTCGTTCATTTAAGCATAGAGTTGTTCACCTTGTTAATTCCACAGCGTAAGGCCTTGTTATACATAGAATCCTGCTTATCATGGAATGTGTTTTGCCATTTGGATCTCAGTATTCCACCTTTCAATGCTTGCATGTCTTGTTTTTATTTTGGAGATGTGGAGAAAGAACAGAGTTTTGAGAAAAATAACTATTATGAATAAACAACCTCATGCAGGACCATCTGTTAGATGAATTAACCTGAGATATTTTTTCTTCTTTATGAGGGCATCGATAAGTTGCATCATATGTGACATCAACATATCATACCAAAGACTATTGAGCGTTCTGGTGAACTTTCTCGTATTAACAAGCTTCTTATTTGTATTTTCTATTTGAAAGATTTATACATCAGGTGAAATGATGTTTTGTAAATGTAGACTGTAGAGTTCATTTTGTTAAAATAACACTTGCTTGCATGCTCGTTGAACAAACTGTCTAGGAAACTTTTGTACTAAGTGACCTGCTATGTTATTGATGTTGATATAAATTAGTGTTATCATATAAAACATTCTTATGTCCGAAACTAATGAATGTATTTATCCATTGGCGGAAAATCTTCAAAGTCTCATGCTGTTTGAGAATATGCACCCTAGTTTCTGGATGAATGAGGTCCAAATACAGGTGTCATTCTTAACCATCACGGTTTCTTGCATATTACCCGATGTAGGGATGAATCACTATTATGTGAAGGACTAGCACTAAACGATGACTTGCAACGTGTACTTGCTAAGCATGAATCACTTTCCTCCGGAGCGATCTCTAATAAATTGGAGGAGGAAAAACCTGAATCAGATAAACCGTTGGTTGACATCGATGCTCCGCTTATTGACACTGGTGATAAACAATCAGACAAAGGGTAAATTTCAATCCTGCTTGTTAAGTATGATTTAGATTTTTATTGGGTTTATTCTACTTGTTTGTGGTTGTTTGTAGTTCAACTGCTCGGGTTAGTTATCCAACTTGGTTGTTAACCTCAAGTTTTACAATTATTTCAATGACTTCTTCATGTATCTTTGGAGCAAAGATAAAATGAGAATGCATCAACTGCAACAGGGCATCTGACGTACAAAATAATTATTTAAAACATTAAATTCCTTTTTGAGAGCCGTCATGGAATTGTTCTTGTTTTTGACTAATTACTTCCAGTCTGTAGGCATAAAATTTCAGCATACATTGCACAGATTTGTCCTTCTCTTATGCTCAATAGTGAAAAAGGTTACTATTGGTTGATTAAGAATGCTAGCCTACATGTGTCACTAATGATGGATTTTACCTAAAACACAAAAAAAAAAACTATGTGGCCAATTCGGAAGTTTTCTGATTGATCATTTAGATATTGAAAATGGTGCCCTGCGACTTTTATACACATTTCTACAGTTGACATACCTTAATTTTTCTTTTTCGCCCTTCTAAATTTTTATTCTTTGTGCTTCAGAAGATGTAAAGTTTCATGGGTTTGTCGACTTGAATTTTAAATCATTTTATATATGTCAACAACGATGCAAATATCATTTGCAGATCTGCATCCAGTGCTAGCTTAGGGACACAGTTACTGCTCCCTGCTCCTCCAGCAAGTAATGGTGAATTAGCAACTCCAACAAAAGTTGATCCAAAGATAGATCTTTTGAGTGGAGATGGATTCAACTCTCTTACAATAGACTCTCTGGCACTTGTTCCTGCTGGAGAGCCTCAGCCAGCGAGCCCTCTTGCAACTCAGCAGAATGCTCTTGCTCTTGTTGAAATGTTTCCTCAGAGTAACAACCATCAATCTTCAAGTGCAGCTGGACAAGCCTATCCTTCATCACCTCGTTTCCAGCAAACAACAAATGTTCAATCTCCACAACCTTCTTTATTCCCAAATGGAAGCATTTCTGGTCCTATGCTACCCCAACATGAACAGTCACTTTATTCTCAAGGCTCTGCATCTGCCTGGAATGGTCAGATAACCCAGCAACAGCAGCCGGCCTCGCCCATTTACGGTGCATCTCTACTTTGTTCTTGATGCATTATTCTTTAGATAAAGAACAAATTAAGTTAAAAATCTGTTTTATGCATTGTATAGTTTGGGAATATCTATTGCATGACTCAATCAAGGCCATCGTCTAATCTTATTAAGTGATGTCATCCTTGTTTCTTTCATTTTGTGGGGATTTACATGTTTTCTTAGAAGCAGTTTCTGAGTTGCTCGTGTTGCTCGTGTTGCATGTAGGTGCTCAAAGTAGCAATGCTCTTCCTCCTCCTCCTTGGGAAGCTCAACCAGACAACAGCGACTCCGCCCTTAGCCAGCCTCAAGAATTGCAAGTTACACAAGTAGCAGCAAGTTCCTCTCAGCCATCATCACCAAGTGGCACATTTCTTCCGGGATCACAAACCATGACAAATGACCAGGTCGTTGGAATGCATATGCAGCCAATCACTGGTGGCCACCTCCCAGCGATCAACAACCAAGCTATGCAAAACAGCCAAATGCCAAGGGGCTCAAATCCTCAACCAATGGGCATGCTTCCTCAACCAATGCAATCTGGACAGATGGTTTATATGTATCCACAACAGATGTATAGTAACCAAATGGCTGCATATGGCTACGGTTATGGCTATGGTTATGGCCAAGGTCAACAACAAAATGCCCAGTTCCTAGAGCAAAGCATGTCTGGATTGTCTGTGAGGGACGATATTTCCAGGAGAAATTCCACTAACTCAGTCTCCACAACCTCATATGTCCCATCAGGAAAGCCATCAAAGCCGGAGGACAAGCTATTTGGAGACCTTGTCGACATTTCTAAATTCAAACCGGGGAAGACCACTCCAGGTAGAGCCGGAAGCATGTGACAACTGATGATGGCCATTTGCCTTTATTTTGCTTGCTAACTTGCTCGGCCGCCTTAGTTCTTTTTTTTAGTTCTCTTTTTCGAGGGTTAATTTTCGTTTGATATATTCCTCACCTTCATCAATTGTATTGCCTTCAATTCTTTCGTTTTTGCTTCTTAATATTCTGGGGTTTCATATTGTTATTATAATGATGTACATTTGATGTAGAAAGGAAAACTCATATAAAAGGAAGGGATAAGACATTATTTTGTTCGGATATGAATAAGGCATCAATTATTCTCTATGTAGTGCTGGTTTCCATCTTCTTGTCGATAATTCTCTTAAGTCCCACATTCGATTAATTTTATTTCAATTAATATGCAGTCACATTCTACACCATGTTTCTAATATATAGATGGTATGATTTTATACATGAAATATACATATATCACAAAATATGAAATACAATATTGTTTTGAAGTAAAGATTTGAGATCGTATGAATCATATGTAGCGAGTGACTGACAATCTGGATACAGTTGCAGAAAAAAGACCTTATAATTGTTTAATAACAATTACCCTCAACCTTTCTTCCAAACATACGTACATATGGTGATTGGTGAAGAAGGAATTTTTCATTTCAAAGTAAAATAGACAACCCTGACCCTTTTTTTTCTTTTTTTTTTCTAATCTAATACAACCCTGATTATTGCTACATACAAGAGTCTGCTGATTAGCAATTATATAACACAAGAACCAAGAAAATAGAAAAGTTGTTGCATCACCAGTCCCCTATATTAGGACCCAAAATTGCCAGCTTCTACTCAAAGCTACATTACTCCTGCAGTAATATTGTCCAGTTTTTCAACTCAGACAGAACTTTGGAATCTGTATGTGTTCATCAGTCAGCAGATAGATAGCTGCACGAGTCCTAGTCGGCTTCTCGTCCTATTTTTGTTTCTGCGATGTATTGGTTAAGACTGTCAACACTAGTGCACCAAAATTCCAGAAAATAAAGAGGCCCGTTCTCAAGTTGAACTTTGTGGGCAGGAAGTTAAAAATGTTGAATATTTCGATTTCTGCTAATAATTAGAAGAGGTTCAGAAATATGAGAACATGCGCATCACCTTCTATGCAGCCACACGTGATGAGTCTGTTCAAAAAACTGCGAAACCTCATTAGTACAAGCCTTTCTTGTTCAACATAGAAAGGATTGAGGCCGAGGGTGGACTGTGTGGTTGTAGGTGGGGTGCTAGTGGACAAAAATACTGTATCCTCTTCATCGCACATTAATGCGAGAGTTTCTGGGGACAATGGTCTTCTGTTTCGAATACAAGAGCCATCGGATTCAGACAACAAAATTTGAAGCCCATTTTCTTGGTTTCCACATAATCCCAGAGAATCATGTTCATTTTGATCGCCTTTACCATCTTCATGTGATGAAGCAACTGAAGTTTCGGTCACATTCACATCTATGCCACTGTTGATCATTTTCTTTTCTTCTGGAAAAGCAAGTAAAGATTACAAAAGTTGAACCTTGAAATTCGTATAGATTAATCTCTAATCTATGCCTAATAGTATTTACAATTGCATTACCAAGTATGATTCACCATTCAGTCATCACTTGATCAAACAGCAAAGCAACTTGTCAAAATTAAAGTTGCCTACTTTGATTTCTGTTGTGCAAATCATGAATTCTCAAGTTAGGAAATCTACCTGAAAGACTCTTGGCTGCTTCTGCGGAAACTTCAACCAAGAGTCTGCAAAAGTCCTTCACATGTTGTAACTGGAGAATTCCAGCTAAAGGAGCCCTTCAATCACAGTAAGACCGTGACAGACCATAAAGGTGAAACACAAGTCTATTCGTATCCCAAGCCCCAGGAGAAAAGATAGATTGCAACTACCAAAACTTGCAGAGAATATATAATAACAAAACAAATGTTGAAAGAAGATTACCTGTAAGAGGGTTTGGAAGATTCCAATGTCATTGAAGAGGCAAGTTTAGAAACATGAACAGATAATGGCGAACAAGAGGCATAGGATGTGGAGCAAGTTTCCTGAGATACAGGAAAAGAAATTTCATCAAATGTCTAAGCCAACTTTGTAAGAACAGGCATTGTGAGATGGTTAGCTCATGATAGCTTTTCTTAGCTATCAAGAGTCAAGAATACAACATGATGCAGTTATTCATTGGATGTCCACAAACCTTTTTCCCGTACTTACGGAAAAACATAGAATTTCCAAAAGCCATCAAATAAGCAATTGAAGAATTGTGGAACTGGACTAGTCAATTGTTCATTAGATGTTACCCTGAAATCGATTTGGTGATTTCTACTCTTCCTGCTTGGTGGGGTCCCAATGGCTCCATTGATGGCTGCATTGGCTGCTTGTTGGATGGACATCAATTGATGTTCAGGATGCCCCTGAGAAAGAGCTTTCTTTTCTTCACTTCCTTCAAAGTTTTTGCAGTCCATGCATTTACATTTGTCAGAGCATAGAATATTCGCCTGGAAGCACTCACAGTACCTCTTGAGGCACCCAGATTTCTTGCAATTGCATCCTTTCTTGTGCTCTACCTGAATTTCACGAAATCAGCTAAAGGAGTGTACATGCCAAACAGAATTGAAGTTATCACAATTCACAGGTGACGATCAACTAATTGAACTGTTAAAAAGTTAGATTCACTGGGACAAGCATCTTTGTAGATGTTTGTGTTGATTCTTCAGTCTAGGTAAAGATAAACCATAACTTACTACAGCAGCAGCAGCCACATCTTTGGCAGACCATATTAACTCTTGGAAGCAGAACTTTTTCGAGATAAACTAAACCACCATATCCATCAAGTCCATCTCCTTTTATAATATACAAATTTGATTCATACTGTCAAGACCTAAATTTTCATTTTCATTTATGTTAAATAAAGCATGACAATGTTCAGCCTAACAAAATGTTTAAAGACCTAAATCAGGGAATTCTTTGTTTCTGATGCCCTTTTGTATAAGTAATGAGCTTTGAAAAACACATATTGTGGAAACCGAAAGAAGGCTAAAAGATTAATTGTGACATGGAAGAGGCTTGTCAAATATATTCAATGTGCCTCCACAAGGTACAAACAAAATTCATTATTAATCTCTGAAATCCAAGACAAAGTAGTTAAAATTGGTCGTATTGAGAACTAATTATTCAATCTTATATATTCTGCAGCTCTGGATTCGCTATTTCCAGTCTAAATGTCTACCTCATCTAAAGGCTTAAGTTCATTCAAAAGGAAAGCTCATATCTTCAGCATTTGTTTGTTCTCAATTTGAACCTTCTTCCTTAAAAATTCACAAGATTAGGAAGATGATATGTAGGAAGAAAAACAATGAGATACATAAAGCAAGATAATCAAAGCAACAAATCCGCAAGGCAAGGAATTAGCACACTGTCCAGAAAGTGTCATACCCCACCATCTGTAGCTCCATGTGGACTATTAGCTATCTTTGGTGTAAACGCATTGGGATTTCTCTCTAGAATTGCGTCAATCGATCCCTTCCTATCAGCCTCATGTTCTATTTTGTTGTGACAGTTGATGCAGTTACAGTTATCACAGTAACTACCAGCAGCAAAACACTCACAATACCTGGCGGTCAAAACAACCAGCTTATCAGAGAACTGATACAAAAAAGAATTAACAGGATTCTGATGCTCACATCAAATATTAAGAAAGTGAGAAGTGAACTTAGTTGAAATCCTAATTAGCAGAGCTTGATCTTACATTCTACACCTGGCTACATTCAATTAAAGTGTTACCACAGAAGAAATAAAACAAAAGAAACGAACACCAAAAGAGAAGGAAAATAAATCCAGCAACCCATTTACCAAGTCACAGAATCTAAAATTTCCCGCCTCAGTGTTGTTAATAAAAGCACACTGTTTTAGGGATGACAATGCATAAGAATCATAAAACTAGCTTTAATTCATGGACCGGAACCTGGTACTTGAGAAGGAAGGGCACATGAAAAATCAGACCACACCTTTTAATTCATCCAGTCAGCATTTCAGTTTTGGCTTTATCAAATTATAGGCAGCAAATCCCTGAACAAGGTCGAATTAATACGCAGATATTAACCAATAGGTGGAGTGTACTTACAACTTCAAGCATCTAGAATTTTTACAGTTGCATTGCTTCTGCTTCTTGGGAGTGCTATCCTTCGGTTCTATATTACACCTCTCTCGTGATTTTGGGGACTCTGTCTTCCTGACGAAAAAATACATATTAACAATTACAATCTCATATAACGAACTAGTAGTCCGATTGCTTCCTTTAAGAGGAAGCAGGATCAGATCAGTAAATATTGTACTAAACAGATTAATTTCAATCCTCTTAAATTTTCTTGAGCCCAACAAATGTTCACATTATAATTAGAAGAGGAAGATAAAGTAAAATTCACAAAGATGATAATTACTACCGCCCAATTTGCACCAACATCATCAGTGAAATCTCCCCAAAAATCATAACTATACAAAACTCAAAATGCAAAGTGAAAAGTACAAACAAATTAAAATTATAACAGAATAAGTCCAAAATGCCTTACACTGGCTTCACGGGGTGAGCCAGCCGTGGGGCTATTGGTTTTGATTTCAGTAGCCCCACCATGTGAGGAAGTTCTTGAGGCGGCACTTTCCGTGGCGGCCGTTTATTTTGCGGCTGCGATGAAGAACTTGCACGTGCATGCAAGTGTTGGGATTGTGCTAAAGCCAGCAACTTGGACTGCAATTGAGCCTGCGGATGCTCAGGCAATATCAAAATACCCTTGGCCAATGCATTGGCTTTCGTCGAAGCATTATAGCTAACAGAAAAGTCCAACTGCCTCACCACCGGCGCCGCCGCTTCGCTCTGCTCCATCACCCCAAGTTTTATAAATTACTGAGAAAAATTTATGGGTTTTGATTTTCGTACAACGAGAAAAAAGAAAACAAATCACGGGTTTGCTCTTCCACTCCCCAAAAGGCAAATTTGGAGCGAAGAACGCAATCTATAATTCAAGAGAAATACAATCTTCACTTTTCCAAGGAAAAAAAAGAAAAAAATCTGATGGGCATTGAATTTCTTAACTCTCATTCTCACTTTCCGTTTCAAGAAACGAATATGGATTTGAATTCACGCCCATCATTCGCTCAAAACTGAATCTTTCTTTCTGGAAACGAAGTAGAAAAACAGGGTAAATTTTGGGGATTTTGGGGAGAGAGATGTGAGATTGAGGTCTTAGTGGAGGAGTACTTTGAGTACAACTCTCATTGATTTTTATACTCCCTCTCCACTTCTTTTGAAATTTCAATTTTACAGAAATTGACGGCCGGATGATAAGTAGGGTTGGTCCAACGTCCGAGATTGAAACTTTTGATCTGACGCTTCAGGGATCGTCGGATTGGTAGATGCGTTCTCTCCTGTTCCCTCTTGTCCAATTCTCACCATTCTTCAACAGATAAATTATAAATATTCAAGAAATTAAACTTAAAATCAAGAGCTTTTTCTTCTCACCATTGCATTTATTTGTTTATTATTTTTTGTATATTTAATTACACTTGAAAACTTTAAAATTAAATTTTAAAAATTTTAATATTTGTTTATAGTTATTCAAGAATGCTACCTAACTATTTTTGGAGAAAAAGTAATAAAAGGGTCGTTTCTCTAAAAATCGTTTGGTTGTAATTATGCAATCAGACGTAATGCTATTAAAAATAATAAAAATATTGAAATATATAAATACGACTTTATGTGAATTACATATCACAAATTACGGAGCGACTTATATTAAATAACGACTTAATTTTTTGTATATATATCACATGCATCCTTTTTTAAATAAATAATTAATTAATCTAATTCGAAACTTCAAGCGCAATTTAAATTTTACAATATAATACTTACCATTTTCACATAATTTTTTTTTATGGTCACTTGCAGCTATTTCTTATGAAATTTGGCATAATTATAAATATATTCTTATTGTTTGGAAAATTAAAAATATCATCTTGATTTTAATGCTCATCTAACAACAATTTCATTCCGTTATGTTTAATCATTTTTTTATAGTGAATTGATCAAAATGCCCAATTATATTACGAATTATAAATGTATATATTTTTTAAAATATTTCTATGGATTAATATTCTTTATGGATTATTTATTTTATCCACTCTAAAAAAATTATATTTTTTAAATCTTAAAAAAATCAATAAGAATAAAGTAGTAATGTTCACTTCAACGCCAAGGGGTTACATAGTTATTTTTATTTGAAGGACGTATTTGTAATTTTTTAAATAACAAAAAGTACGCGTAATTATGCTAAATTTCATAAAAAATAGTTGTAATTTTTTTTTTAATTAAAGTTGGAATAAGAATAATAGAATCATAATGCCCTTTTACCTGGATGTTTGTTTTGATTCTTCATTCTAGGTAATAAACTCATGATTATTTATTTATTTATTTATTTATTTTGGTGTGTGTGTGTGTGTAGTAAAATCATATGCGTTTTTGAAGTTCGTAAAATTATATGTTTGTAACAAAACATACTATGAAACTGGAGGGACTGGAGCAAAGAGCACCGGGGAGAGGAGTAATAAAGTCCCTGATGAAATTTGGCGCTAAAGAGGAAAAGTCCAGATGCAGTAGGGCTAGCTGCACCATACACGTGTATGGTCACGATAGATGCAAAGATAGATCTCAAAGATGAACCAAAGGTTTGTGGGCCACCACACGACCCCATTTTGGCCTTTAGTGACTGTGAGAGGGTTCAAATTTTTGAACATCACATGGGATTTGAATCGGACTTGAATTTTCAAAGTGGGCAAAAGATTGGTGTAATACCACGCGAGTCAGAGGATGTTTGGCCAAATTTATTTTTGAGAAAATTATATATATATTTTAAATTTTATAAAATGTTAATGAAGTTTACAAACATATGATTTTATTTATAAAAATAATATTGAAACATTTAAATAAAATAAAATAAGTTAATTTACATCACATATATTAATAATGATGATTATTTAATTTTCACATAATTTATAATCCAAAAAAAATATATAAATTTTAAATAAGATGGAGATTCTCTATTGAGAACGCTCCTAAATATCTTATTTTTTGAATTTACAATCTTCAGATATTCCATTAAATGCAAAAATATCAAAATTTATCCGTACCACATAATTTTCAAGCATATATATATATACAAATAATTAATCTAAATTTTACAATTTAACTAAATATATCAATATATATGTTTACGTTTACATCATAAACATTATAAATTAACACAAATAATTCATTTTACACCGCAGTACTAATTTCACATTACAAATTTTTGTTGAATAACTTTAAATTATTGCTCTTTCAAAAAATCTCAACATTTTTTACAAACTAATATTGGCTACAATTGAACTTTTTTTATTTTTTACCTAATTCAATTAAACAATTTCAAATGTGATTCTTTTAAAAGATCAATTGACTTGCATGCATGCATGCGTGTGAAAAATATATATATATATTATATAATTAATCTTATTTAAAAATGAAATATATTAAAGTTACCAATTTAGTATATATAATAATATTTAATAATCAAATTTGGTATGGCACAAAAGGGCATGCATGCATCACATATATATATATATAATCAATCATCGTGACCACATGTTTGTGTCCAATTTCCAAAGCACGTGGTGTTTTAAAAAAGACGACATGCATATTGCTGCTATTTTCATTTCAATTTTTTTTTTTAAAAGAACAAATGCCAATAAGCACACTATAATCATTAATAGATAGTGCGAAAATTAATAATGTATAGGATAATGTAAATGAAGATTAATTATTAATACCCCAGACCATGATGCAATAATTATGTAAAGTCACAATTTATTCTAATAAAATGTAACGCTAATGTATATTGGGCACGGGCAATATAGAAATATAATTGCTACAAATATTAGATATTGAGAATTTTTTTTATTTTTTTATAGTATGCAATTTATTATATTATTTAATTTATTTAAGTTAAAAAAATAGATTAAATACATCGATAATTCAAATTAATGGATACGTTTAAACGAGAAAAAGAAACAACAAAAAAAATATTTGAAAGCAGACATACACCCACATTCGTGGAACTCGAACTCACTACTAAAAATATCATTTATAATTGTGAGGCCTCAACTTTACCAATTAAGGCTACGGGCAAGATTGCATTTTTTGTCCCACATGGCAGGGGATGTCTAGTGTCTACCCTTTTGGTCCAAGTTTTTGAAAGGTCTCAAAATTAGACTTTTCGGACACATTTAGTCTCAAGATCTAAATGGTGTTAAAAAATACGACAAAATTATTTGTATTGCACGTGGCTGTTATATTAGGACCAAAAGTGTAGATCCCTCCCAACTAGTGGGACAAAAAATGCAAATTTTCCCTACCTAACTTAAAAAAGGTCCGGATATGAATACAATGTATAGCCACAGATTTTGTTTTAAATAGTGGCCAAATGAATGTGCTTAGTAGTTTTTTGGCACCAACTTATAAGGTCCATTTTACTCAGTGCAGAATGCTTTTGAATAAGTAAGCCTAATGCGACTTTTAAAAGAATTATAGATATACATGGATCAATTTTGTTGTTTAAGATTATTTACGTTGTGACTATCATTTAATGATTAAATAAAAGACGTGTTTCATTTGATGATTGATAATGGGAAAAAGGGGAGGGGGAAAATACACTTTGTCCCCCTAAATTATTTAGTTCGAATTTTTTTTAGCAATTTTGCTTTTTAAGTTTAATTAAAATTTTCTTAATTGAAAAAAATATCTTTTATTTATAATAAAGTAAAATATAATCAGTGAGCTAAATAGTATGAATTGTATTTTTTTATACACTCAAAGTCAAGTAATCATGGAGTATAATAAATACACAAAAACATTTCATGAAAAGATTTTATTAATAAAAAAAATTATATTTTTAGTCCTGTAATTTAAAGTCCTGTACGAATTGGTTTTCGCAATTTAGTCCTGTAACTTTATAATTTTGATAATTTTAGTCCTTTTTTGGCCAACTTGGTTGGAAATTGCAATTTACTTGTAATTTTAGTCCTGCAAATAAATTCATGTAGGATCAAAAATACCAACTTTCCTAAGTTATAGAACTAAAAATGCCAATGTCCCCTAAGTTACTGGACTAAAACATACAATTTAACTGAGGCATCTGCAAATCGCATGTAATTTTCTGGCTAAGGATGAAAATTGTTAAATTTTTAAAGTTAGAGGACTAAATTGTTTCTTATAAGTTACAGGACTAAAATTGCATTTTTTTTTGTTAATTTGGTAATAAAATTAAGTTATTAATTATTTATTCTTTTAGATAAAAGTGAGTAATTACATATCAATTTTTTTAACATATTTTCTTTAAAAAATATGATACGATATATTTATTTATTTATTTCTAAATATATTTAACTTTTGATTAAACATATATATTTATCGATTTCTTTTAAAAAATATGTATGAGTTATTGGTCATATTATATTTGTTTTATATCTACTATATATATTAATTTATACTCCACTTTTAATTTAAATTCTCAACTTATTAAAAAATAATTTGGTGATGATTTAATATGCAAAATTCTAAATATATTGAGAATAATATAATTGTTCAAAAAATGAGGGACATTTTGTCCAACCAAGGGGATAAGTATTATATTTATTAATTTAGGAGATAAATGTTACATCAAGCATAGTCAAGGGTAAAGTATATTTTATTCATAAAAAAGATAAGGTAATTAATTTAAAAATATATATATTTTTGATCCCATATAATAGGAGGCTCTAATACTTTTAATCCCAATATTTTTTCGAACACCAACAACCTCTTATATATGCGGGACTACAGCCTATTTATTTATTTATTTATTTTTATGAAAGTTGGGGGTGAGAATAAATTAATGTGTGGTCCAATTTTTGACAATTCGCATAAAACAAAAGACTCTTCTATGCAATTTTGTCTAAGGTTATGGGTTCAAATTTTATTAAACATATGTGATGTGCATAAAAATGGGTTGGCCCAAACGATCCAAAAAGAAAAAAGAAACGAGAGGCTCGTAACATCCTAGGAGACCCAAGTCATGGGAGGCATAAAAACACTTAATAGGTGGCCTTGGCAGGTGCCCCCCCAAAAGCAGACAGGCTGGCGGTCTTGGTAGGTACCCCCTAAAAAACAGATTGAGAAAGAGAGGAGGTTGAAGGCATCCCCTACTCGGACCATGATCAAAGCCCGACAAATATTCGGCCCAAAAGGCCCACACACATGGCAGCTTACTCTCCTATGTGGCATCCCGTCAACAGCCATATTGGACCACATCAGTCTTAGGAGGACCTTCCCTGACGGCTGAGATTCCTCACAGACGAGAAAGGTGCCCCCAAAGCCCTAGACTCCTTGGCAGCTTGGATTCCCTAACGGTTAGAAGTCCTTGCTGATGAAGAGTCCCCCAAATTTGGAGATAGAATTCAAAAACACTTCCAACAGAAGATAAGAACAAATTATGGCTTATTCAAAACGGGCTTCATCCACTTTTCCAAAAAATAAAGGAAACATGCACAGCATTATCGAAAGAGGGCACCACCTCTAAATACAGGTTCACGTTTCCATGCTTAGGGCACTTCAAAACACCTTTATGAGACCCTCTAACGTCTCTCACACATCTCTTACTCTCTAAATCATCTCTCTCACTCTCTAAACACTCTTTAAACATTCTCTAAGCATTCTACAAACACATTATCACGTATTCTTGCACTTTTTACTGATTTTATTCACCATATTTCAATTTCAGTTGTATTTATTTATTTTTTGGCTTTATTCCATCTCAAATCCAATACTAACTTGGGCGTCGGAGTGCTAACGCCTTTTTTAAAGGTCTCCGCTTCAGGATTTGCATACGCTTCGACCCAGGCTTTGAACATAGTTCATATCTATTGGACCCGTGTATTTTTTTAATGCATCAATATGAATATTTATCTTTTTTTTATTATTTTTACTTTATTAATATAATAATGTAATTATATAATTCTCGCTTCAAGAAATTAATGAACATGACTAATTGAAAGACGTAATTTATATGCTTTAATTAATTAGTTTCATTGTAATAGCAAGCTTGGGCTACAATATTTGATAATGTGACCGATAGATATGGCCCAATTTTAAGCTGCTTTTTACTACTTTAATATTTTTGTATGGTACGATGTACGTACCTTTCATAAAGGAGTTTAATATTTAATTAATTTCAATATATATGAATTAAAAAAGCTTATACTATACGATATATTTTCCTTTACATTAGAGGTCCCACCTACTTAAACTCTATATAATATTTAAAATTTGGAATTGTATTTCTGCTCCTATAAATTGATCTATATTTTAAGTTTCATCGTACCAATAAATGAGTCTTGAATTAATTAAATATATATATATATATATATCTCTTTTTTCACACACACAATTAAATGTAATTATTGTCCCATATTTTTCGTATTTTTAATGTCGTAATTTTTTATATCTTCAAAGTAGTAAAGAGTTCCGTACCTTTTAATTTTTTCGTAATTTTGATCCTTTAGTTGTTCGAATTTGCAAATACTTTGAAAATGAAGCATGTGACTCGCATGTGTTTTTCTTTAATTTGGGATTGTTATTTCTATTGGTGAATTTAATGGAACAAAATTGTGAAAAATCAAAATTGTATTTTAAACCCATATATATATATAGTTCTACCACACCACAGCTATATATATTAGTCAGAACTGAATTCAAGAACCTCTATAGAAAAAAAATGAATATATATATAGCTACGAGACATATATAAATTATGTTATATTTATTTATATATATAATTATAATTCATTAATTAATTATATATTATGTATAATCTTAATTAATTTAGCTATTGACTAATTAAATCTGCTTTAACTATCTAAATTAATTTATTTAGGAAAGTTTACTCATACCTTATACTTAATCTAATATATATACATATATTAATGCACCTTTTGGACAAATATATACCCTCTTAACTATATATATAAACTGTGTATCTCTCTATATATATGCATATCATCATATCATATCATTAAATTAAGGTTAATTACAATTTTGATTCTATAAATTTAGGTCATTAGCATTTTTATCATATAATTTATTTTATTTACACATTTAATCCTTTCTTTCTGAACATCCTACGTTTGATCATTTTTTGGTAAACTTAGTATTGTATTGATAATTTTTGTCCTAGCGACTCATAGTTACAGAACAAAAATGAGATATATTATAAAGGGGACTAAAATTATCAACATAGGATTCAATTTGTTAAAAAAATGACCAAATGTGAGATGATCAGGACTAAATTTATAAAAAAAAAAGGACCAAATGTGCAAATAAAGTAAGCTACATGACCAAAAGTGTTGACAACCTAAAATTAGAGGACCAAAAATACTAATAACTTAAAATAACATCACAAAAATGTAATTTTGCCTTAAATTAATTACTTGAGCAGTAGTAGCAGTGCTACAATTTCCTCCAACTCATCAAATAATTAATATTTGGTTTTAATTTCCTTTTTGACTTTTTCATAATTGTAGTCTGTCTATCTTTATTAGCAATATATATAATTACTGAATATTTAATAAAATAGCTGCTAACATTAATTAATTTAACTCTATAATGTTGGCATATGTATGTATATATATATATATATATTATTTTACAAATAAATTAAAAGGAGTGGTCTAATTAATAAAAACACATTTTTAATCATGAATATACTAATAATTATCAATTTAATTACACTATATAATAAAGGGATTAGTTGATTAGTCATTAATTTCCCTTTCATCTAATTAAAAAGCACTAATTAAGCCTCTACATTTAGACTAATTAATTAGCTAGCCAGTAGGGTTTTATTTGACCTTATTATGTCATGTTTAGGACAACAACATGTACATGTGTGTATATATATACTCTTGCATGTAATATATGTATATATATACGTATTTACGTAATGATGAATTGAAAGTAGTTGATGAGAGAGAAGGAAAAATACGTACATTTTAATTAATGTGCTCAACCATTCTCATTGTCCCCGGCCTTAACGTAATTTTGGGCTGCCTCTTATTTCTGGGACACATTTATATATACATTATCAATTATAGTGAACGATGAATGCAGGTTTGTTCACATGCATTGACATGATTTCGGGTAGGTCCATGTTTCTACAAACCTTCTTACTTAGTCATAATTACTATATAATATATAGACCGAAATTAATGTACTAATTTGAACATGATATATATATATACACACATATATCATCACTATAGATAATATATATATGTGTATATTTCATTCATCATAACTACATTGATATTTGCTATATCTCATACAAAGTATTCTACAACATGTATATATGTGTGTATTGTATGCTCGAGAATGAATAAAATAAATAAAAATTCCAATAATATATTTTCATTCACTTTGGGCGGCAGTTACTGTTATTTAATCAGATAAAGACATCTTGAGCCAGATATATTTTCACATATATATCAACAATATATAGTTCATATATTCTCAATCATGATTATACTATCATAATAGAATACTTCCAACCTCTTTATACCAACGTCGACTAGCAAGTATGGGATTACATCATTACACAACAAGATGTAAGTGAGACACCTCTGGGAATCGGCCCTTGTATGTTGATTGTGTCCTTTGCAGTCGAAACTCCCAAAAACAGTTACATTCATCTATTTTTTTTATACATAAAATTGAAAAGAAACTATATTAATGTTCAGTACCATTTTCATTTATTCGTTTACGAAATTTTGATAATGCAATTATTTTTTCAGACAAAAGTTGTACAACTTATTTTTTAAAATTCACATATATTAATTATTCCACATGGATCCACGAAATGTGGGCCCATTGTCCACACATTCCATTTTTTTTAAACAAAATTATTATTTATGAGCAGTTAAAAGTAACAGATCTAAGTCATATAAAGAGAATCGAGTTCAGGTTATACTTTATAACAATATAACATCGTCATGAAATCGAGAACAAAATTATTACATGTTGACAATACATATATATATATATATATGAGATTGTACAAGGAAGCCCAAAATACAAGAATGATTTCCAAGAATGTCTTAGAAGTTGGCATGCAAGAATACAACCCCAAAAAAACCCTAACACATCTTTATCTCTACCTAACCACATTTAATTTTTGATTTTTGTTTTTGGGTTAGTTAATTGTAATTGTAAGTGTAATGGCCTCCCTCAGAGTCAGGCTTTAGGGTTATCCCCACCTTTACCTTCCTTCTTTATTACCACACAAATTTAGGGTTCTCTTTTCCATGTCCAAGAAAAATTCCACCACTCTCAGGTGCAAGTGCGGTGAGCCGCACGCACCAATGGGATAGCTTATTAGTGCGTGGACCATCCTTTGACAAGACAGTGACTGTTCAACTACCCTTCAAAATCGGTGCGTGGGGGGAACGCACGGACCCTCGTTTGACTAGGGTTTCAGAAAACGTATAGTGGATGGTGATAAGCATCGCACCTCGGTGCCTGGGTGGCGTGATGTGATTGGATGAGGGCTTTCTCTCTCCTCGGTCTGCATACACATGCATGTATGTATGTATACACGACAAAATGGTATAAATACTCCGTATGTGTCGACAGTAAACTGACATTAAAAATTTAGTAATTTACGCACACAAACACACACACACACACACACACACACTATACTCTCTCTCTCTCTCAATGCTTTTGTCTTCATTTCATTTTCTTTTTCTCTCTCTGTAAAACATTTTTTCCCTTCTCTCTAGCGAATTTTTCAAACCTAAAAAACTCTAGGGTTCTCTCACATTTCGCGGTCTAATTCCTCCAAGCCGCTCGCGAATCACTTCAAGAAGATCATATAGATGGATTCTCCAGCTTCTCTTCTATCAAATTGCGATTGTTTCTCAGTGAGCCGTGGAGGGATTTTTCTGGGTCAATCAGTGGGGTTTTGATCTGATTTCTCGATCAAATAAAGGTTCGGTTTTTTTTTTTATGTCTTCTACTGTTATCTCTTCTTGATGTTGTTCGTTCGATGTCTGAATCTTCTTCCCTTGTAATCCGTACTTAGGTCTTAGCTGACTTTCAGCTGATTTTTTCCTTATTTATCTGAAGTGGGTTTTTTCATTTAATTTTATTGGTCTATTTATTTTATGTCCTTTTTTGGTTTAGATTTCTTTTGACGTTTTTATCATTTCATGCTACTTTTTTTACTTACTATTTACTGTTTTTGATGCATCGCTCGCTAGTCGGAGTTGGACAAATAATCGTAACGTTTTCGTTAAACCCTAATATAAGTTACTGAAATGAATGCATAAGATTAGTATCGGTAGCTTCATTTTTGTACAATTATCATTGTATGTGAGAGATGGGTTTTGAGTTAATTTTTGAGCCGTTGATGCATCTTTCTTTTCATTGATCTCGTTGAAAGCCAGATTGGCCTTTTTTCCCTAAAGAAACCCTAATTTTGCTTTACCTTATTCTTGTTATTCCTTTTGTGACTCATTTTGCTTTCTGTTCGATGCGTTTACTTATGCTTCAA
This sequence comes from Sesamum indicum, assembly GCF_000512975.1. NCBI lineage: Eukaryota > Viridiplantae > Streptophyta > Magnoliopsida > Lamiales > Pedaliaceae > Sesamum > Sesamum indicum. Next base: position 1,592,609 of record NC_026145.1, read on the forward strand.
TCGTAACTTATGATATAATCTGAACACTTTAATTGGATACAGCCTTGCATTTGCTGGAATTGCTAATTAGGGTTTCTATACTTTGTTCGGGTAAAGGCCTAAACGCCTGCGCCGCCACTCATTGTTCTTGTCACTTGGCTAGTTGCTAATCGCTTCTCTCTCTCGTTTCATATCATTTCTCCTAGTTTGTGATTAATTTACATTCAGTTCACCTTTTAGATTTTCATTCCTTTCTTATATCGCATGTGGAGTTAATTTTACTGTTGACTAGCTATATATGCTGGTGGATCTGTTGCACAGCATTAACAAGATTCGATGTTGTGATTTTAACTCTCTAGAAGCAAGTGCAGGTATTGCATACAATGATTTATATACTAATTGTTATATTGGATGCTTTTAGGTTGTTTTGAAATGGACAAGAGTATTGTGGCTGTGGATGAAAGTCATAGGAGAAGTGATTCTCTGGCTTCTGCATCAAAGTCTTTGGGATCACTAGTTCAAATTAACTCAATAGCTATAGATATTAGTTGTGCTATGGAAGAGATTGAGTCACCAGCTCATGAGCATTTCTCAATACGGTAAGCATTAATTTCTTTGCTAGGCTTGAGCCTTGTGCGTTCATTTGCTAGTTCCTTTATCAATAGGCATTGAGGGTTGGCTAATTTGAAAACTTTTTCTGCATGGTGCATGATATTTAAGTGGGAAATTTGTTTCATCAGCACTTATGCATGCCAAATTATAGTCTTTATAAGAGATATACAATATCTTGAAACAATTGTATTGGATTGGTGAGTGCTTGCTGTCACGAAGGATATGCAGGGATTGAGAACTGCAAGGCTACAAAAGATGATACTGTGTGCAGTTGAAATTTTATTGACTTATATATATATATATATATATTATATCATTGAAAATATAGACTCTCTTATGTCTGTATAATGAGAATGCGATGCTAAAATTTTGTATGTCTGAGCTCCTTTAGTGTCCCTCAAAGATGTTCGTCTATGTCTCAGTTGTACCTATGTGCTTAAGTTTCCATCTTTTCCACATTAAAGTATTTTGTTCTTCCTGGTCTTTTCTAGATATGATGTGACCATGTGTATCACACACGCAGATATGTAGCCTGCTGGGACTGATTTTCTTATTGATTTTTATTCTTGGTGTGTTGATTATTGATTTTTCTCGAAAATAGTTTGAAGTAGAAATAGTTATACAGTATTTTTCAGAGCTTTTAGACAATAATAAAAGGGAGAGCATTCAATTTGTGGATGCAGTGGGTTTGTAGCTGGAATGAGGCAAAAAGATAGGAAGATGTGTTCGCTGTTTGCTTCAGAAGGTGATGCTGTGGTGGATAATCTACCTCCATTATCTGTTCCCAGATTCCGATGGTGGCAGTGTACAAACTGTGTCCCAGATATTTCTGCTGAGAGACCCACACCAGAAATGCCACTGAGAGACAGAAGTAATGCTGGTACAAGTTCTTGTCTGAATATTGATGGAGGAAAAGATGGCTTGTTCTCGCATAACATACAAAATACAGGTACATGTTAAAATTCGAGATTGTGAGTGCTGTATGTTTTTCAATATTCTGGATACCTACACATGCAGAAATGATGTAACAGCACTGTCTTTTCTAACTTCTTTTGTTTTTCTTTTATGTATTTTCTTGACTATTTTTTCAGGTGATGAGCACAGGTCAAGGGATGCTGGGGATGAGAAAGACAATAGTCCAAGTAATAAAATTATAATTTATAATCCATGGTGCACTGAGGGACATAAAGCTACCACATGTACGTTTTTGTTACATAAGGCAGTTAGGAAGACTTTTTTCAAATTGGTTAACTTTGCATTGTTTTCAAAATACAAATCTTTTCCACAAGTTATTTTTTCAGCTAACTGTGCTATAGCTCAATCATTTTCCTCGTATACTTAGATCTGTGACTTCCAAATATCTGTGCAGCCATCAAAGAGAAAAAAAATGTCGGGGATAATGAAGGTGGAAATCCATGTGAGTGTAGTATAGAAGCTAATCGATTCCAGATTAGAGAGAGACATAATGATACTGCAGGTAATTTGAGTGAGTTTGCAACTTGCTTTGAAATGTTTAGCATGCATAGGTGTAGATAGATGAAAGCATTCACTTTGTGACATGTGCTTCTCATATGGTATATGCAGCTGAGAATCCTTCTGCTACAGTTGATGAGCCAGAAAATGCTTCATCAGGAAGCGATGGTGCTTTTAGTGCATTACCACATAGGCGAAAACCGAAGTTGCGTTCTCTGGCCGATATAATGGAGGAAGAAAATAATTCAACAAGTGATCATCCTCGAGTGAGATCTACGTCATCCAGTGGTATGCAGGTCAAATCGACTGAGATGGAAGCTGATTTAGATCCTCAGCTTCAGTTTGATGTTCCTACAGATGTTGCAAAAGGTTCCAAAAGTCCTCAGAGGAAAAGAAAGGCTGCTGCTCTTGAAGAAGACAGAGGACCTTTGGAAATGACTTATGCAATTGGTACAGCTAAAAGATCGAAAGGCCCTATCCCAGAGGCAGAGAAAACATGTAGGAGAGTTGAAATTTCTGATTCAGAATCAGAAAGGGATGTGCCTACACGTTTGGATTTGCGACTTAGTGCAAGGACTCAGCAGATCAAGCCCAGGAAACAAAAAGCTCTTGATATGAGCAGAAAGACGAGGCAGAACAATGTTGACAACAGAACAGTCACAATTAGAGAGGTGCCCAAGATAAATTCTGGTCACTCTGCTACACAGAAACATGCCATTGCTGCCGAGACTGGTTTGGGTAGTACGGTACATGTTCCTTCCACTCTGGGAGGAGAAACGGGACCATATTTCGGGAGCTTCCTATCTGGACAACAAATGGATAGACTCTCCAATCTGTCAAAGAGTAAGAGACCTGAAGTGGAAGCTGATCATAGTCCTTTAATGCCTCCAAGCAAGAACATCTTGGGAGATTGCAATATCCAAGGAAAAGTGGCTCTAGACCTTTCACTCAGCAGCTACATGGGAGCTGAAATAAACTCCAACCACCAAGTATCTTTTAGACAACCTAGGGGCATTCCAGATCTCAATGAGTCATTTACAGAAAAAACATCTATAGCGCAAGGGAAGCAATTGCCAACTCTTCCTGAGAACAGGAGTTTGACTCTGCACAAAAATATGGTATGCTAGGTTCACTTGTTCATAAATTGCTTGATTATTATGCTGATTAGTTACTTAAATGTGGATGATTCAGTCTTATGTGTCGAAACTGATTGGTAAAGTGGTGTGGACAATTGATATTTGAGGTGTCAAATAAAGCATGAACTTTTCAGTGAGATCCCAATTACTGAGCTAGCTGTAAAGCTTGGTAATAATTCATGGTTTCTCCTTAGTTTGAAAAATATACATCTGCAACTTGTATATTTCTTGTTGAAGCTGATGTTTAACAATGGATACTTTGTTTTCTGTAAGCTTACACGGCATCAAGAACCATTTTAAATCTTTTTTGAATAAATTAGAGTATTGAATCGACTAGACCAATGTAATTGCCTGATTATGAGGATTTGACTTGAAACTAGGTATTAAGATCACCAATGTTAGCTTCTTATTTCTTTTCATGATATGGAAACTTGACTTGACCAAAAAATTCCTCCAATAACTTGAATCTGGGTTTGGTTTGCTTTAATTGAATGAGGATGGTAGCTTCTTGACTTCTGGTTGAGGTTCAACCTTGTGGTGCCAATTTAATCACTTAATCATACATAACCATGTTGCTTAGCTTTGTTAACAATTCTTCTTCAATTGCAATCACATTGACGGAGATATGATTTGCATATCATGCTGATTTTCACAAGTATATTTTCAAGGTAATATGAAGGAGTCACAAACATGTTCTCATCTTTAAGTACTTCTCTAATAGTTCTTTGTTTCCCATCTTGATTGACCGACGGTCCTCAAAAGTACAAAATAAAGAAGAAAAATAAAAACAAAAACGAAAAATAAATAGGTTCACTTTTAATCACTTTGTTTAATCCTGATTTGTACCCTATGAATGCATGTTCTAGTGGCAGATAATACTTTTCCTTAGTTTTGGTGTTTTATGTTAATTGTTTTCATTTCTTTGGTGTTACTAACTGGAATTTCTGTTAATTATTCCAGGAAATGTCTGCGTCTTGCAGTAAAGAGATGGCTAGAGAAGGCAAGAGACAATTGGGAGTCTCTGAGCCGCAAGTTGTCCAAAACATGGACAATAACTTAGAACCTGGAGGAGCTCAAGATGATATACCCATGGAAATAGTCGAGCTTTTGGCCAAGAATCAACGTGAAAGGGCCCTTGGAAATCCGAGGAAGCATCTCCTGCCCGAGGAGATTAATAATTCTATTAGAGGGTCTCCTGCTGTCTATGTGGACGGACGCCCTGGCATGACAAATTTTCCTTTCACCAACACAAGAAGTGGTGTAACTGTTGGTAGTGGCAAAACGGGAGTCGGGCAGGGAGTCCTAAATTTCCACCAGGTAAAAAATTGTCAGTTGGATATGGGCCATCTGGACGAGAGCCAATTCAGACTTTTCAGCTCATTTACGTCGAGCCAACAGAGGAAAACACAGTACTCAGCCACAAATTCGATCGTCTCAGGGCCAAGGCCTAGTGAAGGAGCAGATCTGTTATGGCCTCCAAGGCGAAAAAATGTTCCCTTTCATCTGAGCATTAACCAGAACCATTCCATTCAGCCTAATGGCTTGGGCTTGCATCCATTCTCAGACCAACGCTACAAGGGAAAAACCATCACTGATACAAAGGTTGATGGCAAAAAATCTTTACGTGATCAATCTTCAGTCAAAGAGGGGAGAATTGGGTCCAACCCCAAGTCTGTCGGATCTTTAGATGCTTATTCCAATGATACAATTCCAGCAATGCAGTTGCTGTCTTTGATGGACCGGGGAATTGTATCCGGCTCTTCATTCAAAGTGGGCCCAAATGGCTTTCTCGATAAGACCTTCTCTCCCTGCAACCACCACCCACGGCTGAACCGAAATGAAAACCAGAACGACCAGTTCATTGGTGCATCATTCTTTTCACAAAGTAGCCATACTAAAGACTTCCCTGGTTTGCTCAATGGTGTTTGCTTTTCTGGTGAAAGCTTGAAGAAATCTTATTTACAAGGTAAATGTTAACTTGCTGAAAGGTTGATGTTATTCATTGCATGTTTTTCTCTATTGCTGTATTATATATTCTGAGATGATGCTTTCTTCATAGGTCAAATGCATCCAGAGCAGGGGAACTCAAAAGCCGTCAACTTGGAGGGCCCCAGTAATCTTGTAACTCGGCCATCAAGGGGTAATCAATCATTGGGTGTTTGCACTCTCAACCGAAACCCTGCTGATTTCAGCATTCCTGACGCAAGAAACGAGTTTACTATAAGTGCAAAAGATTTGAAATCTAGGAGGAGGAATGCTTTGAAAGAAAGATCTCACCTTGTGAACATGGAGAGCCAGAAGAGACAAAGGGCGAGAAAAGATGCCTCGGGCAAAGAGTGTCCAAGAAAATAGTCGACTTTTCCTTTGAGCTTATGAGTTGTTTCTTATCTGCATCTTCCACCTCATTTGCTCGTCTCCTAATTTAAAACGTTCTGTCTGGTTTTTATGCTTTGAGGGTGGATGATCGAGGGCAACATTCATCTTTTTCTTTGTACCGGGATTTCTTTTAGCTGATTTATTTTCAGGATTTCTTAATATATGTACACAAACTCAGATCACATGTGGGATTTGCAATTATCATTTATGTTGAGATTAATGATATGTGGAAATAACTACAAAGTTGATCTGGAGCCTATGGAATGGCATATGTATGTTTTAGTCTCACTTATTTGCAGCCAGCCGGTTTATAATAATTTGAAGAGTAACTTCAAGGGCGTTTTTGTACTTGCACACTTCTCCAGCATGAGTGTCGTCTATTTCGACCGAACCAACCAGGAATGTGTTTATGATTAGGACAAATTTGAAGGCGGGCCAGTGTACATGTGGATATAATTTAATCCTAATGTGGCTGTAGTTATTTCTAAACTTCCATTACAGTAACATGATTCTGCCTCCTTCCTATTCTACTGAGAAGAGGAAAATGATGAGATGTGCTCTGTTGTTGGATTTGGATTTGATGCAGACATTATAAGTACGTATCAAGAATTTTTGGATATGCCCACAACTAGCTACTTCATACAGTCGCACCATGTAATGAATCTTGAAATGACTTTAATCTTATTAGCTACCAACAAACCCTATTGAGTGTGTATCAGTCTCTCTATTTTTGTAATAATGATTTTCTCTACTAGCTACTATTTTTTGATATTTGTACATCTAACTGTTTTCATCGGAATAAAATAAAGAAATTTCTTGTGATATTTATGTTGGTAATTCATATCAATTCTAATATTTAAATTACAACTTTGTAATTATTTTGTTGAGCTTAATTTATTATGTTGTCGGGGTGAATTTGGAGGTATGTATATATATATATATGTTATTTGTACATTGTGATGCTATGTCTGTCTGTACTAAATATATATATATATATATATATTATTAAATAGATATGGACCACTTTCAGTCCCCCAAGCAAGAACCCTATATTAATACATATACCTTCCTTAAAAATGCTTGCCTTTATTTGCAATTTATAATATACACATCATTAAATTCTCTCCCTCTCTCTCTCTCAACGACTAACATATAAAAAAGGTCCAATCTTAATATCCAATCCAAGTTATCCATTCTCTGTCTTCCCTTCAAAGCACAATCCGTATTTTTCTCAAAATTTTCTTTGACGTAAATCGTGTTTTATTGAATTTGAATAAATTATATAATATATTTTTCGTGTGATTGATATATAATTCAAGTTAAGTGATCAATTACATGAAAAGAATATTACATTTGTTTTATAATTAATTTGATTAAATCAAACCTAATTTGAGTAACAATATTTATCTAAAAGACAAAAAGAACTGATTTTTTAACTTTTTTTACATAATTGCATATCTTTTACAAAGAATAAAATGTCACTATTAAACTATTTGATCGTGACTTGAGCACCATCCTTCCTTCACGAACGTAAATTCGACTCGAAAGCTCTATACCTAGAAAACCAGAAATATCACCTCCATCTGTTTTGCAGTAAATCCAAACAATCTCGATGGCAAACTATTTGCGACGGATTTGCCACGGTTTAATCTTTCTCATATGGGGTTCAGCTCTCCTCATACGCGCCATGCCACCACCAAATCCGATCCAGTGCAGCCAAACCGGCTGCAAGCTCTACAACTCCTACGGCGTCTGGGGCGACCGGAAAGACTGCCCCGTGCAGGCCGTCGTCTACCCAACCACCGAGGAGGAGCTCCGATCAGCCGTAGCCAATGCCAACAAGAACCACCTCAAAGTGAAAGTCGTGTCCAGATTCTCACACACTATACCTAAACTCGCCTGCCCCACGAATCAAAGTCGTGCGATCCTAATAAGCACGGAGAAGTACAACACGAGTATAGACGTCGACGTGCCGAGTATGACTGTGACGGCGGATGCCGGAGTCGGGCTCCGGGCCCTGATTGATAGGGTGGAGGCGGAGGGGCTGAGCCTGGTGGCGGCGCCGTACTGGGAGGGTGTTAGTGTAGGAGGGGTGATAAGCACCGGCGCCCACGGCAGCTCGTGGCGGGGCAGAGGGGGAGCTGTTCATGATCATGTGGTCGGGATTAGATTGATCGTTCCTGCTAAAGAATCAGAGGGTTTTGCGAGAATTTTAGACTTGAGGAGCGATGATCCTCTTCTTAATGCTGCAAAAGTGTCTCTGGGAATGCTCGGAGTCATTTCTAAGGTCAGTTTATATATATACTTAGGCCACGTCCTTCATATAATAAATAATTATTTATGTTTTAAAAGATATTACAAATAAGAATAAAAAATAATTATTTGTGCTTTAAATTAAATATATTATAAATAAAAATAAAATATATAAATTAACACATTATATAAAAATGAATTTAGTATAGGTAGATAGTCATAGATATATAGATTAAAAGAAGAATTTGAGTAGAGGTGGTTGAAAATAAATACGTATATTTTTTATAATTTAAAAAATCGGTATTGCAGTGTAAGTAACCATTGCTTGTAAGTGAAAATAGAGTTTTCTTTATATATATATATATATATATATATTTGTAAATCAAATATTTTTTATCCAAATCAAGTTCAGTTGAACCAAAGTACAAGAGTGATACGCTTGTCATGTCATTGGTTACTCTCCTTAAACTATACATTACACAATAAGTGTATTGCACTTGCCATATAATTGATTCAGATTCGACTAAATCGATTTTCGATTAGAATTTTCCAAATTGGAATCTTGCTTGTGAATGTTAGAAATTAATCATAATATACTTGGATCGATGAACTTGAAATTATGGATATCAAATATCTAAAAATAATTGGATCATTTCAAATGAAATCTTTTAGCTTTATTTTTTAATTATATTTTATTAAATATTAATAAATTTTAAAAAAGAATTATGTAAAATTATTTGAATTAATTTTTCAAATCCAAATACATCAATCCAAACAAAAAAAGAGAGAATTTACTATTTGAGAGAAAAAATAATGAAAGATATATAGTATAAGATTTTTATTTTAATAAATACAATCTGTTATTATTTATATATTCAAAATTTAAAAAGTAATCAAGTATATATATAAAAATAATTAAAGTTTTATTTAAAAGCGAGAAGAATTAACAACAAACTAATATTTTTTTTCATATTATCCACATCATTTATCTAAAATTAATTACCTGAACTCATGAAAACCCTAATTTTGTTTTTTAAAAATGACTCATTGTCTAGAAAAATTCGAACATACATGATATACAGTACAATTAAAAATAAACAAATAATAAAAAAATAGAAAAAGGAAAATAAATTTGAGAGTGATGACAATTAGATTTAGATGCATGCAGGTGAGATTGATGGTGGAAGGAGGATTCAAGAGGAGCATTACATTAAACTTCACAAAAGATGGAGGGATTGAGGATGAATTCATGGAACATGGCAAGCAATACGAGTTTGGTGACATTCAGTGGTACCCATCAACACATACAGCAGTCTACAGATACGATCATCGACTTCCAATCAACACCTCCGGAGATGGGGTCTATGATTTTGTCGGATTTCAATCAAATTCTGCCATCATACCCAAATCTGTTAGAGCATCAGGTACCCACCTAAACACATACATACATACATACATGCATGCAAATTTTATCCTAACATTATGAAAACTCTGCATCATCCGATTGGATTTTTGTATTACAGTTTCTGTTGCATGCTCTATTTCACTTTACATATATATATACATCATGTGTGTAATATTATAAAATCCAAAGTGTAATAGATTTTCCAAAAGTAGAATTAATACAATTAGTATACTCCAAGAAGGAGTTAAAAGTAATCTTCTTCTCCTTACGCAGAAAAATCAGCGGAGGCTGCAAGAAACGCAGACGCGAAATGCCTGCTGGCCTCCTCCTTCTTAGCTTACAAAAAGCTGACAGCCAACGGACTGAAAAACAACCTAATCTTCACAGGCTACCCCGTCATCGGACACCAGGCCAAAATGCAAACCTCAGGCTCATGTCTATACTCGCCCCAAGCAGCCAAAGACGCGGTCTGCCCTTGGGACCCAAGAATCAAAGGTCTCTTCTTCTACGAAACAACAGCCATATTCTCCGCCACCAACTTCGCGGACTTCATACGAGACATCAAGAAACTGCGCGACATCAACCCTAAAAGCTTCTGCGGAGTCGACATCTACAACGGCTTCCTCATCCGTTTCGTCCCCAAGTCCGACGCTTACTTGGGCCAGCCGGAGGACTCAGTCGTCGTCGACTTCAACTACTATCGGGCGGACGAGGGCTGGACGCCGAGGCTGAATCAGGACATCTGGGAAGAAGCTGAGCAGATGGCGTTCTTCAAGTACGGGGCGAGGCCGCATTGGGGTAAGAACAGAAACGTCGCGTTTGTGGGTGTGGAGAAGAAGTACCCGAGTTTCGGGAAGTTCGTGGAGGCGAAGAGGAGGGTGGATCCGGGGAATGTTTTCGGGAGTGAGTGGACGGATGAAATTGTGTTCGGGAGAGGGGTGGTGGATGACGATGGGTGTGCGCTGGAGGGGAGGTGTGTTTGTTCGGAGGACAGGCATTGTAGCCCTGGAAATGGGTATTATTGCACAAGGGGTTTGGTTTACACTGCAGCTCGAGTATGTAGGTATTTGTCTAATTCAAATTTGATCGAATTGAATTAATTATAAAAAAATTTAATCAAAATGAATTTTATCAATTGAATCAATTATATATAAGCTCAATATACTTATTATGAGATTGAAGTACGATTTATGAAAAGTAACCAATTACGTAACAAATATATCACACTTGCTTTATGATTGATTAATAATTATACAATAAATATGATACACTTATTAGTATTATGTGATTAGTCACTATTCTTGAAGTACATTTACCATATATAATTGGTTCTACTTTAGCCAAATTCAATTTGAATTAAAATTTCTCATTAAATAGTTAACTACTTGTGTGTTTATGCAAGTGATCGTGCATTATTTATGCTATATATATATATAAAGAAAGCCCATTTTTACTCAAAAAATGGTGGTTACTTATCTTGTAATATCAAATTCTTTTTCTCATCCATAATATCAGTACTAATATTAAAAATAAAGATTTTTTTTCACTCACAAATAGCAGTTTGTGACAAAGATACTAAATTTCTTTTGTATCAATAATATCTTTAAATTAATTTTTTAACTTATATATTTATTTAAATATAATATGTTGATTTTTATATATTTTATTATTATGTATAATATATTTCAAAACGTAAAAAATTATTTATTATATGAACATATGGACGTGACATAACATCTAGAACTTCAAAAATTATTTTATATACGATATGAATTCAAGACAAAACACTATCTTACATATGTATATAATTACTATATTATATATGTATAAAATTAATTTGAGGAAAAAAAAATGAAAGAAGTAACCTATATATATATAAACATATGATGCAATTTCAGTAATGGAGGCAAGATTTACCACGGAAATTATGTTCCTTTTTTTGCATTTCAAATACATAATTGTTGTGAGTAATAGCATAAATTTAGGTATTGCAATTATTATTGTATATTATATATACATGTTATATTTATATATAATAATTATACCATCAATATTATTTAAAAAGAACTTTTATATAAATAATATATATATACGAAAAAAAGTGAAACATGATGTGTATATATAAAATGTAATAAAAAATACGAGAATAAAAAAATTTAAATTAATAAATGTGGTGTAGGGGTAGCCCCACCTCACGTGAATATGTTTCAATTTTATATATTACATGTATAAAACATTTATCGAAATGTGTATTAAAAATTATAATATTACTATTTACCAACATAATTACTATTATTTTTTATTAGGGAAAAATTGTAAATGTTCAAAATTTAATATTATAGAAAAATAATAATTCACATTCATTTATTATCGTTCCTACACAAGGATGATATCTGATATGTCTCCCTCTTGGGCGTCTTTCAGATGCGCAGGCGCCATACAGTAATTATTTCATCTTACAACTTTGACTGAAAATACACAATCCGGACCGCTTATCTCTCCTCTTCGCTCGTTTCCACCCGTCCGTTTTCTTGAAGAATCTTCAGAAGCTGGGCCCCTTTTCTCCTCCCTCTTGCACTACAATCACCTTGCAATGCCAACATCACCGAACGCGCCACCTCCTCCGCCGGTGCCACCCCCACCCCTTCCTCCAAACCACCGTAGATCACCGCCAACACGCTTATCGCGTGCTCTTTCCCCCTCCCCTCCATCCTCCCCATTACTTGCACCATCATCGGCACCGCCAGGGCGTGAGCTCTCACCTCCGCCGCACCTTCCGCCGTCGTGCACAACAGTTCCAACGCTGCTAACAACCGCCACAGCACAGCGCTCTCCGCGTCCGTCAGCGCCTCCACCACCGCCGTCACCGCGCCCGCCTCCACCGCCACTCGCCGATTCCCCTCCACCAAACAAAGTGCTAACAAAACCTTACTCGCAGGCTTACGCGCCATCCCCTCCCGCAAGCACGCCACCACCCCAACCACCACCGCGGCCGGGCACGGGCAGCCGTCAACAGCGGAACGTGGGTTCGGGACGAGGGAACGCTCCAGCAAGTGGACGGCCCCGAGACGACCAGCGTCCGACCCGGAACTGAATTGGAGCTCCGCCACATGGAACAGCTCCTCCAAGCTGGCATTGGTGAGGAGTGGTGGAACAACCTCCAATTTCAGGTCGGGTTCGGATACCGCTTCAGCTTTCGGCTGCGAGTATGAGTGGTGGGATATGGGTGAGTTGGAGAGCGGGAACCTCCACTGAGTGAAACTCTGGGAGGTGTTTGAAGAAGAAGAGGAGGATGACTCAGGCTGGGCTGGCGGTGGGAGCTGGGCTGGCGGCGGAGGAGGAGGCGGCGCCGCCTGAGGGAGGGGCGGTGGAGTGGAGGTTGTGGGACTGAGGACAGTTTGCGTGCATTTGCGAAAGAAGCCACATGAAAAAAGTTGAGTACGGGGAGTGGTTTTGAGCTTGGGTTGGTCGGTTTTCATGGCGTCGGATAGTGCAAAAACTAGGATCAAGAACACAAGCTCCTCCCGGCGGAGTTGATGTAATTTGTATCCCAATCCCACTGGCACTGGAAGGGGTGAAGATTAAAAATCAGGTGGGCATTATCCCTTTTCTGCATTACTTTGCATGTACAGTACTGAAATTTGCAGAATTCAGGAGAGGTGGGGACTTGTTTCACTGACAAGAAAATGATCGTGTTAGCTGGGCTAGGAAGCCCAATCAAGAACTATCATTTCGGGCCTCAGATTAATTCGGGCCATATTGTTGGGTCCGATATGAAAAATCACAGACTTCGAGGTCATAAGTGAAACCAATATATGAAATATTATTATATACTATATATATTAAAATAAAAAATTTCTAATATTTTCATTTTTGTAAAAAAAAAAAAAAAAAAAAGAGTTAAATAAGTAGAAGATTACAACACCCATTGCTACAAGCCGGTAGGAAGTAACATCTCAAGGCTCATCCTCTTCTTCTGCTATCTTGCCCTCTTCTTTAAGAGGCCCGTACATGCTACTACAGACAAGAAAATACATCATGTTAGCCATACTCAGTGCAGCAAGAACCAAGTAATAGTAGTCATAGTGACCCTTGTTGATATTGCTCGAAATCCAGCTCTCCTGCCCCCCTGCCTTTGAGAGGCTGTCAACAGCATTCATTATTAAACTCGCTGCTAAATTCGCCAACGACATCCCGATCCCGTTCAGTGTCGATGCTATACTCGACATGCTTCTTGGGAACTCCGAGAAGTAGAACTCATTTTGTGCGATGGCGTTTGAGGCCTCAGCAAAGCCGGTTAGGCAGTTCTGTGGCACCAGCCACATTGCCGACATTTGGGTCATAGCTAGTGGGTGATCCAAGTATCCTTCGTCTATTGCAAGCGATCGACGAATAGCTTCTATACCAGCTGACGCCAACATGGCCAAGAATGAGAAAACTATTCCAATTCCCATTCTTCTTTTGGTACTTACATGAACGGGTCTTCTCATGACTCTGGATGCCAAGGGGAGAAACACACGGTCATAGACAGCAACCCATAGTATAACGGATATAACTGTAAACGTGCTGAATGATGCTGCTGGTATCGTGAAACTTGACGTAATACGTCTGTCCATCGACACAGCTTGGAGTAATGGGAATGAGTTCTGGCTGATGTTTATGGACATGATCATCCCTGTGGACCATATAGGGAGTACCCTGAGCAGGGCTTTCAGCTCCTCTACTTGCTCAACACTGCACAGACTCCATGGGTTTACAGCTCTGCCTTCGGCTGTCAAGTCTTTGTCGGGATCTCTAACTATGCATGCCTTGTTTAGAAACCTAAAGATCATAAGTGAAACTACTCGTTACTCAGAGGCTTGAGAGTAAATCTTGAAAGGATAACTCTCATACCTGAGATTTTCACTAGGGAAAACAAGTGCTGAGCCAGCCTTGCGATGGCAAACATTGATTACACCGTCTGTTAAATCTAGACGTCGATTTCTGTAAGAAGCTGTGACCACTTGAATGAAACCAGTGACTAAGCTTGTCTTACTTTTCAACTTGACATAGAAACGGGAAGCTAAGAAGAAGATACTAACACCAATCAACATTAACACAGCAGGCACTGCAAAACCAACTCCCCATCCCATGTTGTCTTGAATGTAAACGACACAAGTTAAAGCGATGAGGACAGAGAACATATATGAAGCATAATACCAGCCAAAGTAGCTCTGTTTCAGACCTGAGCTTTTCTTGAAATCACCTTTCTCCAATTGATCAGCACCAAAGGCTAAGGAAGAAGACCTAATGCCACCGGCCCCAACAGAAATCAGCCCAAATGCGGTACATAGATACATGAACTGGAAAGTCGTCGGGGAGCTGCAACTGTTATTGAATTGCTTGCATGGAGGAGGTCTCGCTTGTGGGATTACTGTTGTTGACCATAGAAGAATCATCCCCTTCAATCGGCAAAATTTAATCAATCTTAGGATTAAAGCACAAAAGACGAGCATAACACAGAAGGGTTCAAAGGAGAATAGATCAACTATTCATGAAAAAGACATTATTAACACCGTAATTAATACCAGGGTTCGTCGTTAACAATCAAGCCTTTTTCTACTCTTCGAGAAAAAGACTATAGACTTCGAGCCAAATCTTTAAGACAAATCATAGCAATCGAACCCATAACTCCGCTCCGGGGAGAACATGACTATGGATTCGATCCTACGACTTTCAAGACATATCACAATAATCAAACTCAGAATTACTCGAGATAAGTATGTATTCATCATAGAAATAATGTAATAAAGCAACATAACCTATGATCATTGTCCAAACAAAAGAATGAAGATAAAAATTACCATGAGAGAGATAACAGAACCAATCCCAATAGTATAAAACCTGCCCAAGAAAGAATCGGCAACAAGAGCTCCAAGAAGTGGCATGAAATTGGTGGCTGCTGACCAGAAAAACAGTAGATTGGATGCAGTGGTCATTCCCATATGATATTCTTTCATCAAATACAGAGTCATATTTGGCATCAGCCCGAAAGTGGCCATCTTCTCCAGTGCCTCAATTCCTATTCAAATACGACAAACGTAAGCAAAGCCAAACACGCCAACCACTGCAAGAAAAGAACTACAGCAAAAAAAAAAAAAAGAAAAGAAAAACTAACGATTTTATTCGGTGCTTAAGTGTGTGAAAATTCACCAAACTATGAGCATGCATAGCTAGAAAACAGAGTCCCATGATCAAGAATGAAACTTTATACGAGAATAATCATGGGATTTTGATCTGTTATGACATCATGAACACGAAAAGAAAACAGAGTCCCATGATCAAGAACGACACAAAAAATTAAAAAAGAAGATGGGATTTTGATCTAATATTATGAATGCAAGAAGGGGAGAATCACCAATTATGAAGGGCAAAGTTCTGAATCCGCCCTTTTGATCGGTTCTCTCCAAGAGATGCTCTTCCAGCATTGTGTTCTTCTCCTCCATTTCTAACCTCTCCCAAACATGGACTTATTTCAGCTCTCTTCACACTCTTAAACACACACACACACAGCACACACAGTGGTGAGTGCAGTGTTGGAGTAGTAATTAAGAAATGGGATTTGTAGAGAAAAGTGTTACGTCGGCAACATCAATGACGTGACATTGTTTGATGTTGCCAAGCAATATTATTTAGATTTAAAAATACCTAATTGAAATATTATTATTTACTTCAATGAAAGGTTTTCGATAACGACTGAGAGTGGAAGTCCATTTGGCATTAAAAGTTAGTAGGTGTCGAGGATTAGGTTTTCATTTGCGCAACTTCCAATCTTGCAGCAGCCCACCTTCAATTCACCATTAACTTCCATGTAACATATATATATATATATATATATATGAATTACAACTATACAAAATTTAACATAATTATAGATTTTACGTCAGGAGATAGTTATAATTTACTTTATATATATACTTTCTTGTTTTTCTTTTTCTTTTTTTTGTTTTTTGTAAAATAATACATTAAGGTTGTGTTTGGTTGAAATTCTTTCAATAAATTCTAATCCATATCAGGTTTGGTCAAATTCAAATCATTGTAAGATAAATATAATACACTTGTTATATAATTAGTGTACAATTCAAGAAAAATGAATTATATAACAAATTTATTGTATAATTAATTTGATTTGACTAGACCTGATTTATTATTAATTTTTTTTAATAAAAAGTATAATTTAAAGTTAGAGTCTAGAAAACGAAGGAGGCATCAACTTTATCGTACTTGACTGAAGAAAAAAAGGTTGGACTAAGGAATTCATACTATATTTCTTCTTCATTGTGACATTATACAATCCCTTCATCAAGGACTTGAATTCAAATTCCAGAAATTGAGGTGGTGACTATTAAGGATATATATCGGTTGCCCACTTCTAGAAAACCGACAAAGTTCAAGACAGGGTACCTTTGTTGTACTTTATTATAAAAAAAAAAAACCCATATCTTTCCAACGATAAGGATGTGTTTATCCCATTTTGATATTACCGTCACACATTATTAATATGTATTATCTTTAAAACTTTAAAAAATATAATTAATTAAATTTATGATTTGAGTACAAAGTGCATAAATGTTACGGGCTTGAGTGAGGCTGATATAAAGTGTGGGCTGTGGGTGAAGTCTTAAATTGATGGGCTGAAAATGTAGGTGGGCTGAATGCTTCAAGTAGCTATTTGTATCGTTTGATTACATCTAATTTATTTATTTTTATATATAAAAGAGCCAAGAAATTACAAGACATAAGTAAAATACATAAAGGTGAATGATTGAATAGTTATATGTTTGAGGACAAGTATGATTTAAGTGTGGGGGAGACTGATTAGTGGAAATTACGTGATACATTTTGCCGTTAATATTTCTATATTCTTGTGATATGATGTTTGTTTTTGGATTTATTTGTTACATTTTAGGTGCTTTCATGGAAAAAGAACAAGTTGCAAGAAAACATCTCAAATGCAAGACAAATCTAGAAATGCAGCAAAAAAGTGTATAAAAAATAACCCGTGACTCATGCGTTATCAGAAATCTGCGAAATAGAGAATCGAATTTAGTTATCAGACAGAAATTAAAGAGTCCCCAACATAATTGCTTAGTCAAATTATCATATTTAGCAGCTTATTTCATTGTAATTATGTTGAGAAGTTTAGTAACAATAGGATTAGGAGAGAAATAAGGAAAATTAGACTAAACTTAGGACTCTCGGGAATTACTATAAATAGGAGGAAGAGAAGAAGATTAAGGAGTTTTTTTAGCTGGAGTTAATTCTGAAATTCACATCAAAATATAAAGAGAAGACAAGAAAATAGAAGTTGATCCGACACCAGAGAAGATAGACCGTTTGATCCCGATTTCCAACTTCATGAGTCTTTCTATCTTCTTTCTTTTGTGCTATCAAATTAATCTACATCTTTGCTTTAATATATCAATGTGTTACTGTGTTTGTTTTTATAATTCAAGAGCTTGGTCATCTCTTAGATTGAATTAATTATGTTGATGAACTGGAAGGGAATTCAACATAGTTGAAAGGGTAATTTATGGCGTGAATTGAATTATATGTGGACATACATAGACGTGATTCACCTGGTTTCACAAGTTGTTCATAGATCTTAATGCGTTATTGTCACGAGTTTTAGATTGGAGGAATATACTATTTTCTTGATAATAATAGATTTGATATAACTCGAGAGAGTATATTGAATTAACCTAGGAGGAACCTTAGAGTATGAAAGCGTTACCTGTTAGATTAATTTGTGATTTCTGCATTCATTGGATCGATTAGGTGGACTAGTTGCCTTAGCATCTTTCTCATATTTGAATCTTCTCCAACACGTTCGTCTGATCTATTTTAGTTAGTAATTATTTTTAGTAATAGTAGTATTTAATCTATCACTTGATTCACAGTCATCCAGATAATCATAGATTAGTTATAATTTTGATAATTATTGCATTTAAATCCTCATGGCAATGATATTTATTATACTACTTGATAGTTAGTGCATTTGCTAGTGACCTATATATATTTTAGCAATCAAGTTTTTGGCGCCGTTATCGTGGATTTAATTTGACATAATATCATAACTCTCTATCTTGGTTAGTTTGGACATTTTTTTTTTAATTTTATTTTTACCTTCATCTATTATCTTTCTTTGGTTGACAACTTTATGACACAAAATAGTCGAAACTCTGATACCGAAGAACTTGCAAACATTGAGCCAACCATGGACCACGTGGGAACCGTGGAAGATGATGGAGTATTCGTTTCCGACAGTTGATGGGACAATCTCCAGCATTGCCAAGCCTACCGTCCAAACAAACAATTTTGAGATCAAACCCCATCATTCAAATCATCCGGTCAATGTGCAATTCTCTGGTTTGCCTAATGAGGACCCTAATAAACATCTTCCTAATTTTCTTGAGATATGTGGTACTTTTAAGTTTAATGGTGTTAGCGATGATGTTGTTAGACTTATAATTTTTCCATTCTCATTAAGTGATACCACCAAAAATTGAATTCAACCCTTACCTGCTAGTAGTATCACTACATGAGCTATATTAACTAAGAAGTTCCTTGCTAAATATTTTCCTCATACTAAAACTGCTAAGATGTTAAATGACATTACTTTCTTTGCGCATTTAGATAGAGAATCATTGTATGATGCATGGGAACGATTCAAGAATATGCTTAGAAGATGCCTTCATCATGAATTACCCGTGTGACAATAAGTACAAACTTTTTACAATGGTGTCACTTTAGCTGATCGAGCTACCATTGATGCAGTTGTAGGTGACATTATCATGAAAAAACTGTCATCAGAAGCGTTCAACATCATTGATGAGATAACAGTCAATCTATATTCGTATGGAGGAGAGAACTGACAAAAGAGTAGTTGACATTCACAGTATCGATGTAATAACCACATTGTTTGCTCAAATGGTTACACTAATACAAAAAATGGATAACCTTGGGGCTGCTATACGGAATGGTGCACCCATGGGACCTTGTGGTGCATGTGGTCAAATGGGACACTTAAGTCAAAACTGCAAGGTATGGAGTTAATTTTTCCATTTATGAAGATGCTGACTTTATTTCTCATGGTGGCAGGTCTAATTTCAACCCATACTCCAACACATACAATCTGGGATGGTCTAGCCGCCCAATTTTTCGTGGAGTAATAATTAACAACAAAGACCATTGAGGTATCATCAACCACAACAGCAAGCCCAACAAGAAAAGAAGAGCAATCTAGAATACATGCTTTCTAATTTCATCATAGCAGCAAACACCTTATTCCAAAATCAAGATGCATCAATTTGGAATTTGGAGGTTCAAATAGGACAATTGGTAAGCATAACTCTGGAAGAAAAGATGGACAATTCCCAAGTGATACCGAGAAAAACCCAAGGGAACAAGTCAATGCAATCACCTTCAAAAGTGGAGAAATCATTGGAGATAAGCCAACAAATGAACAAGTGGAGAAAACACAAACTCAAAAAAAAAGAGGAACCTTAAGAGGAAATAAGAGGGAGTCCTCCTAAACTTAATTCAGATGATATTCTCCCACATATCTCATATCTTTCAAGAATTTTAAAAGCTAACTTGGATAAATAATTTGAATTTTTTTTAGAAACATTCAAAAAGATTCATATAAATATTCCTCTAATTGATGCTCTTTTGCAGATGCCAAGTTATGCAAAAATTTTTAAGGAGATGATCTCCATCAGAGAAAGTGGGAAGGAGGTGAAGCGATGAAGCTTAATGAAGAATGCTCGGCGATTCTCCAAAACAAGCTACCACCAAAGCTTAAGGATCCAGGGAGTTTTTCTATCCCTTGCACCGTAGGAATACCAATTTTTTTGATAAAGCTTTATGTGATCTAGGTGCTAATGTTAATTTGATGGCATATTCTATTTTTGAGAAACTTGGAATGCATGAGCTTACTCCCACTATAATCACTTTTGCAACTAGTAGATAGATGCATTAAGTATACTTGGGAATAGTGGAGGATGTGTTGGTCAAAGTGGAAAAATTCGAGTTATTTAATTTTTTATTATATAAAAAAAGAAAATTTATATTAATATAATTTTTTTAAATATATTAATAATAATATAACGAGTCGCGATTCTGAATCGCGACTCGATTAAAAAAGAATTTTTTTTTTTAAAAAAGTCCCAAATCGGGATTTCGAATACCGACTTGAAGTCGGTATTCCAAATACCGACTCCAAGTGCAAACTTTTTTTTTTGTTTTTTTAATTAAATTTTGTTAGTTAATTATATAATTTTGTTTAATTATTGTATAATTAATATTATAATATTAAAATTATATTAATATAAAAAATTATAATTAAGTGTACAAATATAATATGTATATTTTTTTGTACAGTTATAAAAAATATAATGAAGTATACAATTATTCTTGACAATCCAATACCAGTACATCTGATTGTGTATCACGACTTGGGCAATTTTTCTTTTTGTTTTCATTTAATTAAATTGTAAATAATTAATTATATAATTTCATTTAATTATACATAATTAACATATTAAAATTACAATTATATTAATTAACATATTAAAGTTATAATTTTATTTAATTATATATAATTAATTAAAATTATATTTATTTAAAAAATTATAATTAAGTGCACAAATATAATAATGTATATTTTTTTGTACAATTGTAAATAATACAATGAAATATACAATTATTCTTGACAAACCGATACCGGCACATCTGATTGTGAAGAAGATTTTTTGGAATATTTCTATAAATTTTCTATTAATTTATCATTACTATATAATTTAATTAAACAACAATACATAGAATTACGCATGTGGTTAAATATAACAAATCTAATAATTTAATTAACCAATTATATCATTTTTATATCAAATGTGATGTTTAATTGAATATTAATATAAATAGCCAAAATCATAAAATAGCCAATAATATAATTTTATAAATTATTCACAACGAGATAGATTGGGCGCAAACGCGTGCAAGGCAACAATCCTAACAAAGAAATTCTTCTACACAATCAAATGTACTAGTATTGGATTGTCAAAAATAATTATATACTTCATTGTATTTTTTACAACTGTACGAAAAATATACATATTATATTTATACACTTAATTATAATTTTTTATATTAATATAATTTTAATATTATAATTTTTTAAAATCGCGACTCGATTAAAAAAGAAATTTTTTTTTAAAAAAAAGTCCCAAATCGGGATCTCGAATACCGACTTCAAGTCGGTATACGAAAACCCGACTTGGAGTCGGTATTCCAAATACCGACTCCAAGTCGGGATTTTGAATACCGACTTCAAGTCGGTATTCGAAATCCCGATTTGGGACTTTTTTTTAAAAAAAAATTTCTTTTTTAATCGAGTCGCGATTCAAAATCGCGACTCGTTATATTATTATTAATATATTTAAAAAAATTATATTAATATAAATTTTCTTTTTTTTTATAATAAAAAATTAAATAACTCGGAAAAATTCGTCATCCGTGTTGATTTCATTGTGCTAGATATGAATTAATTCTAGGAAGACCTTTTCTTGCTACAAGTAGAACATTGGTTAATTTGCAAAAAGGTTAACTCATTCTTAGAGTTAATGATAAACATATAGACTTTAATGTGTTTAAACCTATAAAATATCTGCACAAGAATGAGCATGACATATTTGCAATTGATAACATTAATACTCTTAGAACTGACAGTGCAGATTTAGCCAAGTGTATTGATAACATAAAATCAACGGTCCAAATTTAAAGTAATCTAAATATATTTTTTTATTTTTACATACAAATAATTATAGATATATATATATACATTATATGTATAATATATATTAATTATATATATGTATACAACAGTCGATCCCCTCTATTGGCGGCGACACGTCGTCGCCCCTGCAGAAGGGGGTGGTTGTCGTCCACTTCGCTGGGCCATCGATGTCGTCCAAATCCAGGTCAATGGTGGTCTGTGGTGGCGGCGAAGCGTGGTTGGTGGTAGTTATTTTTTTATTTCAAAAATGAGTAAAAATAATAATTTTTCAAAATCTTAAAAAATAATAAAAATTATTAAAATACTTATTATGATAATTTAATATAAATAATATAATTTTTAAAAATTAATATAAGATTTTTATGTTTAATTAATATATTTATTTAAATATATTTAAATTATATAATAATTTAATTAAGTTAATAATAATTAATATTTATATATATCAATATTTAAATTTAAAATGTGAGTTTGAGTATATTTATTTTTGTATGGTGATTTTTAATTTAAAATTTTAACTTTTAAATTTTTTTAATATATTTTTAGGTATTTTGATATTTAATTAATATATTTTATAAATAATATAATTTATTAAAATATATTTTAATTAATAATATATTATTTATTAAAATATATTTACATGTCAAAAAGGGGGGGGGGGGTAAAATGGACATTTGCATACATAAAGTAATCCTATAAAAGGCCAAAAACGATACCCACTCTCATTTTAGGCGTGTAAAAATGCACTCTCCGTTAATTTGTAACGGAGAGGGGATATTTTGTTGCCTTTTTTAAATGACACAGGGGGTATTTTGCCTATAAATATAACATAGGCCACTATTAAGTACTTGAGACCAAAAGTGCTACTTTTTTAAAGTTATGAGATCAAAAGTGAGAATCATGTAATATATGGGACCAAAAGTGTAAAGACTCTAACCGTCACGTGCTAAGCACGTGACATTTTTCATTAAAATATATAATGAAAATGTATCATAAGGACAAAAAATGCTACTTTTTACAAGCTACAGGACAAAAGTGAGAATTTCGTAACCAATGGGACCAAAAGTTAAAAGATCCTAAATTAGGGGACGAAAAGTGTCATTTCCCCCTTTTAATCACAATCAAATAAAATCAATGCGAAACCTAAATTTTACAATTAATCAATATTTGTCATAGTTTTAATTATAATAATATTTTAGCATCACTTGTAGAAATAATGATTAATGACCATTGCCGAGTCATGATTAATTTATATTCATTAAGATTTTTTTTTACCACACTAATTAATTATAATAAAAAATGATATTTCTTCAACTGGTTGGATCACCCCTTGTCAGATGGTGATGTATCTTTTTTGAATATTGAAGGGGATAGATGGGTGGGATGGAGGTTGAAAGTAGATGCCTGTCTGTCATAATTTTTCTGCCACCATCTCATTTATTATGCTATTCATGCACAAAGCAGCAACCTTTGAGCATTGCACTTCCCAATATTTTTTTATTTAAATTATTCTTATTATTATTTCTTCTACTTTATTTTTTTTTATAAAAAAAAAATTGCACATTTGGTTGGTAGGTGAGGTACTTTGAGGCAAAGCTAATTAGGCTTTAGGGATAATAATACTCCTCTCTTTTAATATTTGATATATTTATGCATATATTTTCTGTGGTTTAAAAGATTATATTTAATACTCTAAAGGTTTGCTTTCATCTAATAAATAAGGTTTTTTATTAGTCAAAATTTATCGTATTTGTTGATATTAACAAAATTATTGATTAAAAAATATATATTTTCACCCAATTGATTTATTATTGATTTATAGCAGATCAAAATTAATTTGTTATACTCAAATATCCTTATACATCTTTACACGTTAGTGCATGTGAAGAGGTATATCTTCACCAATATAAAGGTAGTTTAATCCGAAAAAAATTATTTGATCTGCACTAAGTCAATAATAAGTCAATCGAGAGTAAACATAAATTCATTCAATTTCTTTTTGTTAATATCAACAAAAATTCAGTGAATTTTGACTAACAAAGAGCCTTATTCGTTTGAAGAAAACAAATCTCAAAAGTACTAAATATAATTTTTATAAATTACATTTAAGTATACCAAATTTCAAGAAAAAGAAGTGTAACAATCCCCAAGTCTTATGTTGTCATTTTTTTTAATGTTGAATAGATAATTATTAGGTTTTAAAATATGTGCATATATGTACCACTTGTATGAGTGGGTGGGATGCATATGCAACTAGTGCCCAGAACTCCTACAACTTTTAATAATTTAATCATTTTTTAAATCTAGTGAAAGTATTAAAATTTAATTTTTAATTAATTTGCATTAATGAGTTACAAAGCCATGAAAACAATTCTGCCCAAGCCCTCTTCTCCAAAGTAATAAATTCTTCATAGTACTAAACTATTTTTTTTTTTTAAAAAAAAATCATGTTAATTATTAAAATCTTCATAATAATAATAATTAGCTATATATTTAAAAATAAAGTCAATGAACAAAAAAAGAACCCTTGAAGTCAAAGGAACCATAGTTTTCAATTGTGACAGCTAATGTAAGTAGTTTATGTCTTCTTTTCTAACTTCAAACATCATCGATAGAAACAGTATTTGATTGCGTGGTCGGCAATTACAAATTATAATCACTTTTGGTGAAAAATATGAGTTTGATTGAGATGATTTTGTATTGTTATTACGTGATTGTATCTGAGATAAAAATATAAAGGTTAATGTCCGTTTTTATATTTTATTATTATGATTTTTTTATCAACTTACTATTTTATCTTCAGAAAATTTACATTTTATTATATATAATTATTTTTTGATTGAAAAATACAACCTACGTGTGAGAGATCAACAACACTAGCTATAATGAAACATAAGGTGCTTCCCTCCTCTAAGACCTAACCCTAATCTAGTGATATGTACGTATGAGGCTGACAGAGACCGCTCATTTCTGTCGAAATTATGTATTTCAAAGAGAGGCTTTCTCTAATTTAATTATTTTTTTTACAAAAACATGGGCTATGCCCCTCAAGATTTAACGGAGCTCGTGCCGTGCAGTTGATGTTTTTGTTAGAACTCTAATGGAATTAAAACTTATATTAAGACTAAAATTGGAAATCTTTTGGAGTTATTGGAGTGCAATATCGTGGGGGAAATTCTAACTCTTATCGAGTTTGACCGTCAATCAGAATTAATTATGTGACAAGTGCAATATAGTTGCAGTATGATTGGTGTATAATTAAAAAATGTGACCAACTTTCCATTGTTAAAAAATGCAAAATTAAATTTACAAAAAAAACTAATTTATGGAATTTAAAATACATCAATCTTTTGTTGTTGGTGTGTGTGTATATATATATATATATATATATATATATATGTATAATCTTTTTAAAATGAAAAGGACAACTAAGAATGAGTCACCAATGGAACATAGTGATTGCAGAGTGGGGAAATTTTACTTGATGAACAGCAAAAGATAGAAGGGTTTGCATGAATTGGTGGTGGATAAATAAAGAGAGTATATGTATTTCATGATTAATTACTGGTCAACTCCCACCACATGCACTCCACCTATTCCCATTATTGTTTTAAATTTATATATATATATATATATATATATTCTCTCAAGAACATAATTAATTAAATTCCTTAGTCTACTCACTTTCTCAACTTAAAAAACAAAGCCAATTAATTAATCGAGTATAATGTTTTCCACCATATTAATGATTGTTCATCATTATAAGTGATGGGTTAAAACTACGTACTGATTCAATTGATATGGACACTCAGGATATGGTGAATAAAGTCAGTAAAAAATGCAAGAATACGTGATAATGTGCTTGTAGAGTGCTTATAGAATGTTTAAAGAGTGAGAGAGATAATTTAGACAGTAAAAAAAGTGTGAATGACATGAGGGGAATGTCCAAAGAATGAGAAATGTGTCAAGAAGGTATCATGAAGTGCATTTAGTATGGAAAAGTAAACATATATTTATATGGACGTGTTTTTGAATTCTTATCTGCGAGTTAGGGAGACCTTTCATCAGCGATGTGATCCAAGGTGGTTGTTAACACATAGGTTGATGAGATGCCACGTGGGAAAGTGGGCTGCCACGTGTGTGTGCCTTTTGAACCGAATATTTGTCGGGCTTTGAGGGGGATGTCTTGGGCCTCCTCCTTTTGCCAATCTGTTTTCTAAGGGGCACCCGCCAAAGCCGCCTGACAGGTCCTTTTATAATGTTACGAGCCTCTTGTTTCTTTCTTCTTTTTGGATCGCTTGAGCCTCTTTGAGCTAGCCTATTTTTATGCACATTAATAAGATCAATGGTTATTCATTATTATGATATTTATGGATGAATAGCAATTTACCCCTTTAATTATTGCAAATGAACAAAGTATCTCCTAAAAAAATATAGTAATTTACCCTTCTATTTAAAGAGATAAATTATTTCATTTTAAAAGACATAAAGAGGTAAATTATTTAGAAAGGTCTAAGAAGGTAAAATTTGACATCGAAAAGGACAATTCCGACATTACATAACAAGTCCAGGGGTACATTTGTCATTCCAAGTACAATAATCCCTACCCCTCACATGCCACCTCCCCAAGATTATGGAATCTTTAATATTTTACATGCATAATTTTGTCTCCTTTTTTATCATTATTTAGTTAAATAATTAGTGGACTATTCTCACTTTTGAATAATAATGCAATATGCTTCTATAAATACACATATTTGGTTTTTTCCAAGTTTTGTCCTACTATACTTGCTATTTATTAAGCGCTAATCAACTAGCTCTTCTGATTCACTCAGGATTCCGTTGGACCAATTATGGCTAAAATTGCAATAGGCAGCTTCAGAGAGGCCTTGCAGCCGGACTGTCTCCAAGCCCTCATCGTCGAGTTCATTTGCACCTTCCTATTTGTCTTTGCTGGTGTCGGATCCGCCATGGCTACCGGTCATCCTCCTCCCCCCAACTAATAAATATATATATATATATATATATATGGGAAGATTAATAAAAATAATCTATATATTGTCGAACAACATAATATTGGAGACATTATCACATCAATACTTGCTACTTAAATCTCAATTTGTCTTGCTTTTTGCTAGCGGCGGGCTTCCGTATTTCCGGCGGGCACCTCAACCCGGCGGTCACCCTTGGGCTTTGCGTCGGCGGTCATATCACCGTAGTTAGATCAATTCTGTATTGGATTGATCAGTTGTTGGCTTCTGTGGCTGCATGCGCTCTCCTAAGTTATCTCACTGGTGGACTGGTAAACTCCCCTACTCCATTTCATCACACTGCTTATTTTGTTATTATTTGCAATTAAATTTATATTTTTTTGGGTTTTAAAATTATATTTCAGGCCTTTAAATTGGTATATCGCCTTATATATTTTGTTTTAATATTCTTTTTTACTACAAAATGTGTCATATGGTACACATACGCACATGCCATGTATATATAAAATTCAATTACAGATTTAAAATATAAGATCCGTATTATATATGATGAGTCCAGAAAAATAATAATAGTATTCGTGATTCGATGCAAATAATTATGTATAAAAGAAATTTAAAATTTATGGATTTAATTTATTTGTCTAATTTAATGTATATATGTTTCAATTATGGCTGTTGAAAATTGATTTAGTTATTATATATTGGTGACAGCCATGATCATCTCACTTGCATGCTTACACACAAGATATAGACTTTTATCAATAGGTCACATTCAATTAGGTATGCCCGTGCGACCAAACTTAGTTGGTGAAGTTGTCATGTGATGTGATCGAATTTTAAAATGTATGGCTATCGATTTATTTTAATATTATTTATTGATTTATTATAATAGTAATTACGTTTTTTTTACTAATATAATGATAAATAAATTATTATAACTCGATACACTAAGTAGTACCTCAATTCATTTATTAATATGACTAATAACGATAAATAAATTACAACAACCACATAAAGTGAGAGATAAATACCCATACATCCCCTGGGACTTGAGCCCATGATTTTGAATTTGTTCATGAGATCTCAATCTTTTATGATAAAATAACTAACTTATTCAACTTTTTAAAATTTACGTGCATTGATATTTTTTTTCTTTCTTTTTATTAACGTAATGTATTGATTTGTATATTTTATTCTAATTTATAATATATTTTAAAATATAAAAAAAAATATTTATTATATGCACGCAAGACCGGCTTGTGGATATATATTTATTGATTTATTTTATTTGATAACTAATTCTGAAAAACATGTGCAGACAACGCCAATACATTCACTGGCAAGTGGAGTGGGGGTCACACAAGGTGTGATAATGGAGATTGTGTTGACATTTTCGCTGCTCTTCACAGTCTACACTACAATAGTGGACCCGAAGAAGGGCATCATTGATGGGCTGGGCCCACTTCTTACTGGGCTCGTTGTTGGGGCGAATATCATGGCTGGGGGGCCTTTCTCTGGGGCCTCCATGAACCCAGCTAGGTCTTTTGGGCCTGCTTTGGTTAGTGGAGATTGGAGTGACCACTGGGTGTACTGGGTTGGGCCTCTGATCGGTGGTGGGCTTGCAGGCTTCATCTATGAGAATTTCTTCATTGTTAGGTCTCACCTTCCACTCTCAGGAGACGATGCTTTCTAAGCTATGATGATCAAAGAGTTTTCACTCTTTCTTTCACTTATTTTGTATGTTAATTTGCCTTTGGGATTGTACCAAATTACAATAAAAATGTGAAAATTTTCTCTGATCTATGTCCGAAATACGTAAAGATAAGTGGTTCAGATTCAAGACAGCAAGACGGATATACCCCTGGAAACATGTAGTGAATATAAGGAAGAAAGCAAGCACAGTAGGGTTAGAATTGTGATTAGACATTATGGACGATAAATGTTCATTCAAGAATACTGAAATCAACCATTGCAAATATGGGGTTTCACAGTCAGTCTGACCTGACCAATTCTGTATTAGTTTAGATACATTATTTAATTACGTACTAAGATAACATAATAACATAATTGTCGCCGTTTGATTACAAATTTCTTTAAATCATATAAAAAAATATTATTCTATACATAAAAAATATAAAAAATAATATTTCTTTTAAACTAAAATTCAATTTGAAAATATTTTAACATGCATAGTATATATTATATATATGAAAACCATATACCTCCTCTCTCTAATTTCTCAAAGATACCAAATAATTACAGTATACAATAAATATGGTAACTTGTAATTAATCAAATATTTGAATGATCATAATTATACATATAAAATCACTCAATTCTTCTTAATTAACCTGCCTTTAATTCATTCCTTAATTGCCTAAAAGAGGCTGGAAAATCAGTAGTATTCATTAGGGGAAAAAAAGGGTTCGGATTAAATATATATATATATATAACCATTAAATACTACTAATAAATACAAGATTCTTACAAATTCTATTTCAAATAAAATTATAGTAATTATTTTCAAAATTCAAACTTTATATTAAATATAGATACATATTAAATTATGAGTACACAAATTCAACCCAATTTCCCAACACATTGAATAGATACAGATACCCATATAGAGGAGAAGCGACTTATTTTAAGCTGCCGATTAAAAGAATAGGAAAAAGAGCATTAATCAGGCAAGAAGAGTGGCGTTTAAGCAAAATCTGTGGGAATTCCGATGTCTGAACTTATATCATACATGACGATGAATGCTGAATAGTAATCTCAATCTGAATCTGCTTTTTTTACGTAGGTTGGGGAAAGCCAAAAAGCCCAAAAGCCAGAAGCTAGCCAACCAGATAGAAGCTTAAAGCTGTAACCCACGACCACGTGGTTTCTACACTTGTAAGCCACCAGAAAGCTGGTTAAGCGGCAGCCAATGCATGGGAACCCCATACAACAACTCATCATACACATACTCGGAGTTTGTAGACTATTGAAGTTTGGTGGAGAATCTCACTTCTTTGAATTCTCCTTTTATTTAGGTAAATTATTTGCTTTCTGGTTTTTGTAATAATTTTCCTTTTTTTCCTGATGATGATGATATCATCACGAATTCTTTGTCTTCTAAGTTTTTTCTTTTTCTTTTTTTTTTTTGGTGGGTTTGGTGTTAAGATGTTTTGTTCGAATCTGTTGAATGATAAGTTTTAATCTGAGATAATTTTTTTTTGAATTTTTCTTCTTGTTCTTTAATTCGGTGGTTTCTTAACAGTTGTTGAGTAATTTTTCTTACATGATCAATCGGTTGTTTTTCATCTAACGTTGTGGATCATGCAACGCCGTGTGAATTTCTTTCTTCGAGTGGTTTAATGTTTAATTCTCGATGTTTGGTATTTTCACGTTGGATTCATATATAAAAGAAGTGGGCTATATAATCAATTTATGGGAATATTTTGAATATATTTTCTTTGAATTTGGATGGTTGGATTGTATTGCAGGAACTGTAGAGGTGATCTCAGATTAATCAAGACCACTTTGTCTTGGCGATTTGTGGTAATGGGTAACGATTTCAACCTTAAATGTCAAGTGGAAACCAGGAGAGTGCTATGGCTAATCGCATTGGTTCTTGCATCAGTTTTGATAATTCAGTATTTCGAGCTACCGTATAGAGATAGCATGCTCTCACTGTTGTCTTCTGGCAAGAGTTTCTTCGATGCCAATAGCCGGGCCGACAGAGATGCAATGTTTAAGGAAAAACAGTTGATTCCTAGGTCGAGGGATGAAAATGTTACAAATTTTGTGCTAGAAAACGCAGCAAAGATGAACCCTAGTGCAGAAATGGCAAATGATGTACCTCGGCCAGTTGCGGAGATTAGTCCACCTTTGTCTTATACGGTGGAAGACGAAGGTGCTGCCAGCCCGTCAAGTTTACGTTTTCCGCCGGCACCGGATAGTGGTGTTAAGCATATGATCTGGACAAGAAATGCTGGTGCTGATATTAGTCCATCTCCTAGTTTTGCAGAAAATATCACTGTCTTAGTGTGGGGCGAAAATGCAAGAATTGCTCCAAGTCCGATGAACTTGGATGCTCTGTTAGCACCCGTGATTTCGCCGTCTAGTGATGCAAAGTATAAGTTTTCGCCACAAAATGTTGCTGCTGATATTAGCCCGTCTGCTAGTTTTGGAGATAATGACACCGTCTTAGTGTTGAATGAGAACGTTGCCTTAGTACCCGTGATTTCTCCGTCTCAATCAGTCTCTAACGGAAATGTGGATATCGGGCTTGGGGCAACTGTGGTAGCTTATAGTCCCCAAACTATTGGAAACGAAAACGGGACAACTTGGAAACCTTCTCCAACGGAGGAACATTCTTCGGTGGCTAATAGTCCTCCTCCTCCTCCAAAGGAAATGCCGGGGAGACCATTGGCGTCTGTAGTATCAATATCTGAGATGAACGATATGTTGATCCGAAGTCGTGTTTCATCCTTCATGAAGGTAAATTCGTGTAAGAAGCTTTGAGTGATATGTAAACTATCTGTTGAAAAAAGTGAACTCCTCAATGAGAATTCTTGTTGCAGAGTCCGGTATGGCCTTCAGCCGCTGATCAAGAGTTATTAGGCGCGAGATTCCAAATTGAAAATGTAGCTGTTGTCATGGATCATCCCCGATTATACGCACCTGTTTATCGAAATCTTTCAATGTTTACGAGGTACATATATAAATCCACATCTCCAGTTGATATAAATCTTTGTACAGTATCATTCTTGCAAAGGGCTTAGGATATCAACAATTGTCCGAATTACATTTAAATTTTGTTAGTAGGTATTGTCTGATAATGATAAGAACATACGGTATTGTTTTTGATTATTGAATGCAGAAGCTATGAAATTATGGAACAGAAGCTCAAGGTTTACATCTACAAGGATGGAAAAAGGCCCGTTTTCCATCAGCCAAGGCTCAAAGGGATCTACGCCTCGGAGGGTTGGTTCATGAAACTCCTGAAAGCAAGTAACCAATTTCTGACCAGCAATCCGGGAGAAGCACACTTGTTTTACTTACCGTTCAGCTCTCAACTGTTGGTGGACTATGTTTACGTGCCGGATTCTCATTCTTTTCATGACATCCTTGAATATTTGAAGAACTACCTCGGCACGATCAAGGAAAACTACCCCTTCTGGAATAGAACAGATGGAGCGGATCATTTTCTTGTTGCTTGCCATGATTGGGTATGTTTCGAGGCTCTTTCGTGATATCTGTTATTCTGCATTGAATCTATGGTTTTGCGTACTGGAAAACACACATTAACACACACACATATGCTAGTTGTGGTAAGATTAGAAGCTTATTATCAAAGAACTTCAACCATCATAATTTCATTCTCATGATCAATACTTGATACGCTCCATTTTAGAACATTCTCTGTTCTTTCAGGCACCTTTTGAGACCAAGCGGCTCATGGCAAACTGCATACGAGCATTGTGCAACGCGGATGTAAAAGAAGGTTTTCAATTAGGCAAGGACGTATCCCTCCCAGAGACCTACATCCAGTCACCTCAAAATCCAATGAAACAAATCGGAGGCAACCCTCCATCTGGGCGGAAAATCCTCGCCTTCTTTGCTGGCAAGATGCACGGCTACGTTCGTCCGATCCTACTAAAATACTGGGAGAACAAAGATCCCGACATGAAGATCTTTGGACGGATGCAAGCCGGCAACTATGTTTGGCACATGAAAAACAGCAAGTACTGCATATGCGCTAAGGGCTACGAGGTTAACAGTCCAAGGGTGGTGGAGGCAATTATCTACGGTTGTGTACCAGTGATCCTGTCGGACAATTTCGTGCCTCCATTTTTCGATGTTTTGAATTGGGAATCCTTCGCCGTTTTCGTACTGGAAAAGGATATCCCGAATTTGAAGAACATATTAGTTTCAATTTCGGAGAGGAGGTATGTTGTGATGCAGCATCGAGTTGAGCAGGTGAGGCAGCATTTTCTTTGGCATAATGTGCCTGTGAAGTATGACATTTTTCATATGATACTTCATTCAGTTTGGTACAATAGAGTGTTGCGGTCGGCCCCGACCCCAAGATGATTGATTAATCTATCTCGGTCCATTCGAAACAAATTTGATTTGAGTTAGAATTTTTCAGCCGAAATTGAAATATTCTTTTCCGTTGTGAGGAAGAATAAATGGGGAAATGTATATCAAGAGTTGAAATTGCAGATTTTTGAGTAGTTGTAGTTGCTATATGATCAAGTTGCGATATCAATCAAGATTTGATGTGTTTTATCTTGTATTTCACTGCATACATAAAAATCAAATTAGTTAAGTATTTTTTTAAGAATATACATATTACTGGAGAAAAAGTTAATTTCTTATATTATAAACTATCAAGGTTAATTTACAAATTATAATAATTAATATTTTATACTACATTTATATAAAATCAAAGCAAATATTTAAATGTCGGCTCTTTTTTTAATAATTTTAAATTGGGCAAAATATCTTTTTAGCCTCATAAAATAAGGGTAGAATTTTTTTTTTATAACACAACTATGGCAGGTGACGCTTTTAGTTCCATAAAACTTAAAATCACGACTTTTTAGTTCTAAAATATGTGATTTTAGGCATTTTTAGTTTCAAAATTATAACATTTTTTTAATCTCAAGCAACGCCTTTTTTTTTTTTCAAAACCACAATGAACTTAACTTTTTGAAACTAAAAATACATGATTATAAATTGTATTGGACTAAAAGCGACATCTGCCAAAATTGTGGTACCAAAAAAATTTTCTCCTTATTTTATGGGACTAAAAAGGTATCTTAGCCATTTAAATATAACAAAAATATTTAATATTTTGGCATTGTTTGCGAAAATAATAATTAGTAACCATACGCAGTTAAGTTAATTAGTATTTACTTTAATTTTTCACTGAACTATGATGATTAACTGTAACAAAAATCATATTTCTTATAATGTTTGATATAATTGAACGTCTACAAATTTCTTGATGGTAATCAATAGAAAATAATTAAATGATTTAAAAGCTTATAGAATTACACGTATTATCAATCAACAAATATCTTACTATATCAATTATACAGAAATAGTATATATCAAACTTGTTTTGTGGTTAGTTTGATTCGATCAAATTTAATTTTGGTAAATATTTTTCATCTTTTCACTTGATTTTCTTCCGGAATATCATACGAAATATTTTTCTTGTAAGGAAATTTCACTATTCAAATCTTTCCTTAAATACAATGTAATTAACAACTTCCAATTAAAACACACCAAAAAAAAAAAAACGAAAAAAGAAAAAGGGAAAAAACCCTAAATATATACGCCATAATTCCCACACCATAACCCTACGATCGACCTGTCTGCTGCAGCTTCTCAGTCATGGGATTCCTCTCTTGGTTCAACTCATCCAAAGAACACAAAATGGAAAACCCGCCCGCCCGCCAACCTCACGGGTCATCATCTTGTGCTCCGGAGATGAACGGAGCAATGGAGGTCCGACGACCCAACCCGCCCGCCAGCCAACCTCACGGGTCATCATCTTGTGCTCCGGAGATGAACGGAGCAATGGAGGGCCGACGACCCAACCCACCTTTGGATGTGGGTGTTATAGCATTCGGGTACGGGGACAAAGAGGTACTGTCCGGGTACTGCCCCACATCCACCCCTATTGAGCCATGCACTTGGAAAGTTTATGCCCCGGTTGACCCGTACCCGCCGAAGATCCGAATTGTTTTTTGAGTTGATTTAATGTTACCCTACATTGTTTTGTTCAGACATTAATTAGTTCTACATTATTGAGTTTCTGTCTGAAATATTGGAAATCTGAATATATTTATCACGTTTTGCTGCATATACGCCTTCATAAAATTTAACCTCGAATAGCGTTTTTATATATAATTTAACATGAGTGATGTTGTCTTTGGACGAGACCCAATTGCAATAAATTAGATCATTTATTATTCCAAAATTTACTGCGTCTTTGTTGTTAATTTTATTGGTATCTTATTTTTATATTGTATTTAATATATACATATTATATGTATAGATGAGGATAAAATAAGTAAGGCTCAAAATAATAAAGTGGGTTGAAAGTATGTTCAGAAATTATATGAACTTATAAATAAAGGCCTAAGAAAGTCCATCAATTCAAAAGTAAGCAGAAAGCCAAGGATAGAGAACACGTGGCAGCATCGTCTTAACAGATAAATGTTGTTCGTACGACAAACCTTAAGTATATAAACTCTTCATTTAAGATGGTGGTAATTATTCAAGAGCTTTTACTTACTATTTACTTTGATATACAATCCACTTATACAAATGATCTGACTTGAGCATCGGAGTTCTCACGCTGGGTCAAGTTCGACACGTGTCATTTTGTACAAATTCCAAACTAGTTTTACGTACCCCGAGCCCAAATATCGAACGATGAACGATCTTTTGGAGATCAGACCTCATTATGTATAAAATATTTTAAAACGGATGCTGATGGAATACTTTCCATACAAGAAAGGATGGGATCATTTATTTTATTTTAGAAGATATTTTTGAATAAAATAGGAGAAACAATACAATTTGAAATAGAAAGTCAGATCACTGGTGGCAATGGTGAGTTGTTGCATACATATATATATGTATTTTTAATAGTGGATGCCATATTCATGTTTCAGGTACTAAACCGAGAATAAAATAGATGATACTGATTGAAAAATTCTAATTTGAATTCAATTTTGTCAGATCGAAATCACTATATCATAATTTAATACACTTGTAATGTGAATGATGTATAATTAAATATAATTTATTTCGACCAAACTTGATATAAATAATAATTTTTCAATAATGCTGTGGGTATACACATGGATTTGAAGGGCCGAGGCCACATACACACATGAACATGAATACATGAATGTATGTTTTGTGATTGAAACAGAAAGTATTAATAGAGCGATCTGAAAAGTTACCATAAATACATAATGATGTATGTTTGACCCTACTTCTTCGTAGGGGAAGATGGATGCATGCATGTCTTTCAACTATTTCCTTCCATCCCATATTCTTGCTATATCGAATATTCAAATAGATTAAATTTCATGTCGTTCAACTAATCACATGATAAGTATAATTGCAATCTAAATAAAAATTTATGTACATGGACGAGATATTGTATTT
Organism: Sesamum indicum; assembly: GCF_000512975.1. Lineage (NCBI taxonomy): Eukaryota > Viridiplantae > Streptophyta > Magnoliopsida > Lamiales > Pedaliaceae > Sesamum > Sesamum indicum. The sequence goes on from NC_026145.1 coordinate 1,628,852, forward strand.
AGGATAGGTTACAACTGACTTTCCTGAAATTTGATATAATTACAAATATTCATTTGTGGTTTGAAAAGTTATAATTATTCTCTTAAACTAATACTCGTCTAACAAATACTCTCTCATGATAGTCATTATAGGGAGTATTGTTAGATCGTCTTTAATTTTAAGGGTATTTATAATAAATCTCATGAAAGCCATTTATAATTTATCTTGAATTTATTTATAGGGTAAAATTTTCCCTCAAGACAGAGAAGGGCAAAATTTTCAAAATTTGAATTCTTTTTTCTTTACCAAGAAAAAGTATTTCAGAATGGGAGCTACCTCGATCAAGATGTAATGGCAGAACTTATAGCTGACCAAAATTCTCAAAGTAAATTATAATTATTTTTTTAAATTTTGATATAATTATAAAAAAAAAATTAATTGTTTTAAAAATACTCATTTGATTTTAGCGTTCTTCTAATAACAAACTCATTCTATAAGCTTTCATTAGTTTTTATTTAATTTTTGTGGTGAACTGACTAAAATATCATTTTGAATTATAAATTATAGTTTTATAGAATTTTTTATATTTTTTAGAAATATTTTTATGGACTAAATTCTCTATAGATTATTTATTTTATGCATTCTTAATTTTTTTTTTACATTTTTTCAAATATTTTTTTATTTTTAAATTTTTTTAGTAAGGATAAAGTAGTAATGTCCGCTTCACCGTTTAAAGACTACATTATTAATATTTTTTATTTGAGATGGGTATCAATATTTTTCCAAATAATAAGAGAATACTCATAATTATGCCAAATATAATGGGAAGTTATTGTAATTTACCCAAATTCTTATGAATAAAATTATGAATCACCATATTTGGATTCATTTTTGGAGGTTTTATTGTGTTTTATGGATATATAAAGAGAAAAATAGAGATAAATAAGTATGTGTTGGAGATAGTGTGTATGTTTGAATTTGTCGAAAGATAATTTAAAATAAGTATTGAAATTATGAATCACTAAGTTTGGATTCATTTTTGGAGTATTTTGTTGTGTTAAATGGATATATAAAGAAAAAAAATTGAGGCAAATAAGTATGTGTTGGAGATAGTGTGTATGTTTGGATTTGTTGAAAGATAATTTAAAATAAGTGTTGTATATTTGATGTTGTGTTTTGAGAGACAAAAATTATTATTCATTATCAAATCATATCTTCTTTATATATATTTATATATATGTATAAGTATTGTATGTTTAATGTTGTGGTTTGGAAGACAAAAGTCACTGTTCATTATCAATTTATTGTCAAATCATATCTCTTTTGTGTATATTCATATATGTATGTATTTTGCCAAATGAGATTAAAAAATACCAAAATATGATATTTGTATATGAAGACAAATATTAAGTATATTTTGCCCATCCCATAAATAATTTAAAAATGATAACAAATATAATCATAGTGTTTGGATTCATTTTATGAAATAGAGAAAAAAAAAAAAGATAAATAAGTGTGTGTTAGAGATAGTATGTATGTTTGGATTTATTTTTGGAGATAATTTAAAATAAGTATTTTTTTCGATAAATGTAAATTTCATTAAGTAAAGGAGGTACATAAGTACAGTACAACAAGCATCAACTAGGTGGATTCCTCAACAGGCCAAGGAATCAGTCATAAACGATAAAGTACGCATGTACTAACAGCATAAGGAAGTTCAACACTAAGAATCCTCTATCGCACATTTTCAAAAATAAGTGTACCCAAAATCCGTGAATCATGATGGTTCCCATCAAAACATCAAAGATTACGTTCACACCAAATGTGATAAACCAAGGAATCGAGTAAGGTATGATAGGACGCAAGTATTATATATTTAATATTATGTTTTGGGTATGTTTTGATTAGTTCGAAGATAATTTAAAAATAAAAACAAATATAATGAGTGAATTTGTGTTTTGCCCCCAAAAAAGGATGACAAGTCCCGAGAAGTTAGAGTCCAAAAATGGTAAAAATTTTGCCAAGGGCAGAGGTCAAAAGAAAAAGGTGAATTTTTCATCACATGACATGATACTCTTGTCAGAATTTTCATCTGGGAATTTAATTTATCATCTTGCAGGTCAAGTAATCATACTAATTTCGGAGAAATAAATAGCTATGTCAAATGCGTACGGACATAATGATGTCCATCATGTGAATTTATATCACATAAAGTGCATATCAATATTTAAATTATATATGATATCATCATATTAATTCAACAGTTTATAATTTATATATACAGATCAAAATTCACATGAATCATACCAAATTTTTCCGTATGTGCGTACATACATACCTAATTCCTATATGTTATGTTGCTACTTCCAAAAATATTTATTTTCAAGATTGGAATAAATTATTCACGGCCAATAGTGATGATTATGTTTTGAATATTATAATTATAATACCCATAGTTATTGTTATACAAGTACTAAAAATAAAATAAAATAAATTGCTAGCGAAATTTGTGCGAAAAATAAAATAATTTTGAACGTTCGCAAAAAAAAAATTTTGATGGAAGGCTATTGATTTGCGACGTAAACTATAAAGCAACATGTGACTAAAGATTGCAATCAATAATCCGTCACAAATTTCGTTTTTCTAGTATGCGAAACTTGCAACGACAAAGAGGTTGTCACAAAAAAACTTGCCAAGGAATTCCGGGTATAGCAACAGTTGTCCGTCATTGCTAGATTAGTAGCTTTTGACGAAGTTTCGTGACTATTTTGGGATGATATGAATCCTTACCAATTTTGAGACGGCTTGTTAGGGACAACACATTCGTCAAGCATTCTCGATTGTGTTTCCACGAATTATATTAATGAAATTGTTGTTGTAAAAAAATTATTTATTAAATTAATGTAAGAAGAAAAGTTTTGCGACACACTTGACCGAATTTGCGACGGAATCATATTGAAGTATGATTGCCGCAAGAGTGACATAAGATGAAATATTAGTAGTATGTGATAAAAAAAATTTACAATTTCATCACCAAAAATAGGAAATGAGAATTTCAATATATGGAAAACTAGCAAAAATAAAAATGTATTATTGATAAAAAATTAAAATTATTCATAACACATTTATGGATGGTGCTTTTAATATTAAATAATATAATTATTTTTATTCATATTAAAATACTTCAATGTAAAACTGGATTAAATATATTTCATCACATAAATTAATTTCAAATTCAAAAAATTCAATTAAAATTAATTAACTTTTTTACTAAACTATTTTTCAGTAAAACACAATTATAATAATAAAGTATGCAATAATCCGACAGACCACAAAATTCATATTAATATATTTGATTATAAATAAAAATAAATATATAAACCAACACCTCACATTTTTAAAAAAAATAAAAAATAAGAAAAAATTGGTGTAGTGATGTCACAAACTGTTGATTGTGAGTTTTTCTATATTAATACAGATAAAAAAATGAAATTTTTTTCTATAGTCTCCACAAGAAACATATGAAAATTTAAATTAAAACTCAATATATATACAGTATATAGTGTAAAATCTGTAATTTTGGTAATGAATGGGCAGTCTTAGATAAATGTAATAATTAATTGTAACAGGGAACAAAAATTTTGGTGCCATAAATTTCTTGTTTGTAATGTCCCAATCTTTATTAAATCCCGTGCCATTAAGGTCACAAAAATTGGGTTTGGATGTTCAAATTTCATACTATTTCTGATAGGAAATGCATTCAATTTTCTCTCTTACACTTCACCAAAAAGTCTTGAAACACTCATTCAGCCATTAAAGAATGTTAGAGGGATTGAGTTGTCATTTTACCTTTTTATGTCATTGCTAAATCAGTACTTGTTTGGAGGCTCATTACTTAATACCAATAAAAACTAGTACAAGAGTACTTGAGATGTGGCGAATACCACGTCACACAAATCGATTATAATTATATTATAAATTTCAATTAACATAAGTTAAATACGGTCATTTTATAGTGAAATCACAGTCAGTATACACGACAATTATTAATATTTATAACTGATCAATAACTATTATTAAAAGTAAACCAACACCGCACACACATTCAAGTTGGATGCTTTGATTATAGAGTCTCAACTTCGCCAACTAAATTAGACCTCATTAACATTCGAAAAATGGTTGATTTCAACTCTATTTATGAAGATAATCAAGTTAATTATTTCTCATTTTTTCTAAAAAATTGATCCATGGATTGTAATATGTTCATAAAAAAAGTATAAATACAAGAGGGTTTAATTATAGTCAAACCTCCTCTAAAAATGCTAGGTTATAGTTTTTTTCTAAAAAAATTTTAAAATTACATTTATACCCTCCCCAAAATTTTTGAATTACATCTGGTCCGATTTCGTTAAGAATTGGATGGAAATGCTGGTGTAAGCTAAAAAAATGACATAAATTTTTAATTTTGCCTCATATTTAATATTTTCATGTATATATTTATACTTATAAAGGAATAAATGTAACATATATATAATGAAGTTAACATCATTATATTTTTTTTATAAGCACAAAATTATTACATAACATGAAATTATTAAATGAGGGGTAAAATTTAAAATATATGTAATTTTTTTTTTTTGTTAGCGCCAATATTTTTATTCTAATCCTAATAAAAAGAATTTTAGTTTAAACAATGAATTTTTAGACGGAGTTTTCAAATTTTTTTTTGTGAAAAAGTATAATTTTATACTTTTTAAAAAGCGTAAGTGTAATTAACCCATGCAAAAAATAAAAATAAAAATTTACATATAAAAATCAGTTTTATTAAAATAAATTTTCATCAATTAAAATAAAAGACGACCCATCAATTACTTCTGTTAGATCACCGACTCCAAAAGTTCTTTGATTGGCCTAATTCTATCTATTTCATTATAATTATGGAGTCGTTGATTATATATAAGGTAAATTTAATCATCTTGTTTAAGATTTGATATAATTATAAATATCTAATAATTATTTAAAAAATTACCAATACCTTCTGATTTTAACGTCTTCAATTTTGTGGTGAACTGACAAAAATGCCCTTGTGGATTAAAAACTATAATTTTATTTATTTTTAATTTTTTCATGGATTAAGTGGATAATTTTATTATAATTTCTAAAACTTTTTCATCCATCCCATTCAATTTTTTTTGTAAATTTTTAATTTTTTTTAAAAATTAACAAAAAGATACGATAAGGACAAAATTAATCATTTCATACCTCCATCGAAGGATTGCATAATTTCATCAAACATCAGGGGGTATTTGTAATTTTTCAAACAATAAGGAGAGATTCATAATTATGACAAACCTCCGGGGAGATCGTTGTAATTTATCCTTATATATATGAAAAATTGCAGTTTACATCCCATAATTTAACGTCTTTATGATTTCGACCCCATTATTTTTAAATTTATTACATTGCATCCCATAACTTCAAAAGAAAATTTACAATTTTTGTCCACGAGCCTTGGTTCTGTCAAATTTGTAATGAACACAACACAAACATACGAGTTCAAGGGTAATTAAGGTTGTTTTCATCAGATATTTAAAAAAAAAAAAGTTAAAATATAGGACTAAAATAGCAAATTTTTTGGAGTTATTAAATGCGGTGAGTTAAAAAATAATAGAATTAAAATCACTAATCACTAAGTTCTTTGGTAGTGAAAAATGTGGATCATGAAAGCAATATAACTATATATACTGGTTTAGGACCAAATTGAGATGGTGACTTGTGAGAGGTTGATAAAGTTGAGGATGAGTGCAACTCCTATATATCAAACAATGTCCAAATCCCCAGTCGTCGTAGCGAAGACAAACACATACGTTGGACCCCTCAAATAATTTAAGTACCGGGAAAATTGGTTCTTCATCATCAAAATTTGTGTTTGCAATTTTCAATTTATGATCATAAGCAAAGTTTACACATATAAATTAGATAGTCTAAATTAGCAACAAATTTTACAACAATTTTTCTTGCTAATTAGCCGACGCTGATATCAGCATCAAACTTTTTTTATAGTTATTGAGTTTGAGACAGATTCTTAGCAACGAGTAACGGTCCGAAACATCAGAGTCATACTTGTTAGAAGATGTTTAATTCTTTTGTTTGCGTCCCAAATAAGATCAATTTTATTTATAATATGTATGAGTTGAGGAAACCTGTAATGAAAACTAATAATTAAACAAGATCCTATTTTTTTTCGAAGCAAGACTAAGAAGTTATTATTAGCACTATGATAATCATATTTAGTCAAATTGTGAACGTGTGCAGAAAATATGAAAAGAATGTAATTTTAAGACACAAAATTTATAACGTTTCATTCTGTTTAAAAATTGGTTTATAATCGACTAGATTTGTGTAAAAATCACAATAATAATAATAATAATAATAATAATAATAAGAATAATAATATATTTTGAATGCCATGATACAATGAATTATGAAGGTCAAATTCAAATGTAAAACAACACTACAAAAAAATCGATTGTTTCCTGCACTATAAATTTAAAAATCGTTGTAAATCAATATTAGCTATTTATCACAGTAAGACAAAATCGATGTAGAAACTTAAGTTCTTACTATGAATAATTAACATTGGCTATGACCAAAATATTTTGCCATTCTTTTTAGCAAGAACAAATATTTTTGCGTCGCTTATAAAAATAACAATTAATATCCATTGCACAATCTCGATTAATTAATATCCAAAATAATTTTTTTTATTTTTAATCGTGTTAATTAACTATAGTAAAAGGTCATAATATATTTCTTCTAGAGAAATTAGTTTTTTATTTTTTTTCCCAAAGCAAAGTTGATGATATTTCGAGTTAGAAGTGAAGCTTTTTTACTAAAAATAAACTCAACTCAAACTCGACTCGTTTACATTCTGATAATGACGTACTTGATATATATTTTGTACATGAAATTTTCTTCTTCTTCTTCTTCCTAATTTCTTGCAACCTATTTTGCTCTTTACCAGGTTTCTTGATCCTGTCCCAAAATTGTCTGCAATGAGCCCAAAAAAAATCATCTTATAATTGGAGTTTAATTTCTTTCTATTTCTGCTAGAAAGACAAACATCTCATCAAACACATACACATGAAAAGTTAAATGTCAAATATCCAACCCCGCAACACACACTGGAAATGGACCCATTGATGAAATCCGTTGAGTATGTGTTTGGTTTGCTTCTCCTTGGGACCAAATTGAACATAGTCCACAATCTATTAAACATTTTCACGTTCTGAAATTAAAGCCACTTTTATTTAATATATACAGATATGTTTTGGTCCCCAAACAGTACGCAACAACATTAATATATACTATAATGCAGGATTTCTCAATTACGTTGCTACCTCAAACCCATAACCCTAAATTGATGTAACCCACCAACAAAACTGTGAGCAAATCTTGTATTACATATATATATATATATATAGAGAATAATTACCGTTCATATTTAGTATCTTTGAAATTAATTTACTCCCATTTAATAAATAGATCAGTCCATTAATTAAATTTCAGGAATACTAAATGTAATTTTTTCAGCCACAAAGAGTTTATCTATGATGATACTAAACCTCATGAAAGTGGAGTATAATTAGCCCTTTATCACTATAAAAAAATATAATTTTTCGCTACGCTTAATTAATTACTATAGTCAAAAGAAGAAAATCATGGCAAATATAAATCAACTACCGCTTTGCAACGGCCATTAGCCACTGCAAGTGTGGTCAAAATATAAAATGACAAATATTTTGAATACGAGCAAAAAACATGATGAATATTGATTAATGGTGATAAAAATTTAATTTTTTACTTTAATATTATTTAATCATGATTAATTATATTGATTTGTCAAAGTTTTTAAACTGTGGTCGTTTATAGCAAAAAAATTAATTTTTTTAGTGTATATATGTGCCTGAATACTACAGCTATAAGAACAACTTAGAAAACAAAGGTCTATAACGATCAATACACATACAGATACACATGTAGTTATTTAATATGATATCAGAATTAATTCAAATAAAAGATTTTGTATTCAAATCTGATTACGAGCAAAGAAAGGTTTTACGTTATAGGTTAGGAGTGTGAAAATATTTTAACATATTTATAGCAAAGAGAGGGTGTTAAAAAATTATTCTCTGCTATGATAGTTTAAACATTTAATGAGGTGATCTTTCTAACTTATGCAAAACTCAAAATTGAAATTATTTATAAAAGGAATATCATAAATGAGAGTGTGAAATTGATGTAAAGGTTAAAAAATTAAATGAGGGGTGGGTTGGTATATAATGTATGATACCGGGGGTGGAGCCCACACATTGGCCCCACCAGAAATGACCCATAATTTCTTCCATCAAGATAAGAAACTCCCTCTTGCTCATTATCAGTATGAACCCTACGCCTACCTCCCTCCATTACTTACAACCTTCCATATGTATGTATCTCTGCATGCTATATATTACTTGCATCTCTCTCCCAAACCTTTTCAACTTCTTCTCTTCATATCATCAAACACTCACTCTCTCTCTCTCTCTCACACACACAGTCACACATATGACTTCCTAGTATGGAAATGTAGTAGAATCCTACATGCACATGATTTACACACACAACACACACTGATGATCATCATTCCATTCTTGCTCTACAAGTACACATCCTAATCATAACGATCATACAACTTCAAGAATCATGGAGAATCATAATTCAGGAGGGGCAGGAACTGGATCAAACAGCTGCTCAATTTTCTCATCATCATCATCGTCGTCGTCGTCTTATTCGTTATTGTTTCGGGCAGATCAATCTGCGTCGCCGGACGACTCCGCCGCCAAGAAAATCAAGAGGATTCGAGACCCCAATTTCAACAGTTCCACCTCCAGTAAGCACCCGGTTTACCGGGGTGTCCGAATGCGTAACTGGGGCAAATGGGTGTCGGAAATCAGGGAGCCCCGCAAGAAGTCGCGCATATGGTTGGGGACTTTCCCCACCCCGGAAATGGCGGCGCGTGCGCACGACGTGGCGGCCCTGAGCATCAAGGGCGCCTCCGCGACCCTCAATTTCCCCGAACTCGCAAATGCGTTCCCCCGTCCTGTCTCCCTCAGCCCACGAGACGTCCAGGCTGCCGCCGCGAAGGCGGCGGCGATGGAGGAATTCGATGTTCTGTCTTCTTCGTCGACCACTTCCTCTTCTTCGTCGCTGACGTCTCTTGTTTCTTCGGTGGACCTGTCAACAGCGTCGGAAGAACTGAGTGAGATCGTGGAGTTGCCGAGTCTGGGGTCGTGTTTCGAGCTGAGGGATGACTTTGTGTACAATGATAACGGCGTGGAGGAGGGGTGGTTGGACCCTCCTCCGCCGTGGGGTGGTGGCGCTGCCGACGACGGTGGAATATCCAGCTTCTTGGAGACGATGTTGTGGAATTACTGATAATTGTGTATTAATATACGTCATGTTATGTGCCTTCTCATTTTCCATTGAAGGTGTAAAGATTTTTGTTCATCATTCGTCGTTCAATCAATCCATTTGTACAGAGTTTAGGTCTCTTCAAACCTCTACCCCCCACCCCACTCTTATTTTTTTTATTTATTTTCTTTTAATTTTTTTTATTTCAGGCATCAAATAAGAACCATTTAGATGGTTTATATTTTATGTACATAAATTATTATTTTTATTAGGCATAATTACACTTCCTTCTCCATAGGTTCGGAGTAATCATGTAATTTGAAAAATTATATATAGTAATATTGATGTTTGCTTTCGGCTAGTAGATAAGTACCTCAGTTAGTCAAATTTACTTAACTTGTTGATATTGACAAATAAAATTTGGCTATTCTTTGTAAATTTTAATATTAATCAATAATCATATAAAATGTGTATACTACACTTATTATATAATCGATTTAGGTCAAATAAGACCAGATTCGGGTTTAAACGGTATTCTTCTTGTCTTTATCCATTTATTTTTTATCACTCAGAAAAAAGGAAAATACTAAAAATAATTATCAGTACATTTTTGGACATTACACAGTCAATTTCTTTCCTCTTCAACTTAAAAAACGCCTGTATAGGAGTTGTTCTGCACCACTGTCAGAATTCAAATTGTTTCGGTGGTCGTGCTGAATTAGTAATTTATAGTAATGGGTAACATTCAAATATTTCTTCCGATAATTACACTTTTTCTTATTGAGATTTAATATAATTATACGTAAATATTTTATAATTTAAAAAATTATATTTATCATATTGGAGGTTTGCTTTTCTTTAACAAATAAGTTCCTCCGTAGTCAAAATCATTAGAATTACTGATATTAGTAAGAAAAATTTAATGAAAATTGATAATTAGCATCGATTAACTTATTATTGACTTATTGCAGGTCAAACAAATTTTTTCAAACTAAATTATCCTTATAATAGTAAAGATATACCTTCTCAAATGCATTATGGCGTAAAGACGTATTGGGGTAATTTGATCTAAACAACTTGTTTGACTCATTATAAGTTAGTAAAAAGTCAACTCGGGGTACATATAGAAATATTTTTTGATTTTTTTTTATTAATATCAACAAATTTGATGAATTTTGACTAATGTACTGATATAAACAAACTTCATGGGCACTGGATGTAACTGTCCAAACAACAAATGGTTTATGTGTAATTACATCAAATTTCAGGAGAGAAGAGTGTAACTATCCCTATTTTTTTTTAATATTTTTATATATTTAACTACATATTTAATATTATATCAAGTTTATATTCAAAATTTCTACCGTGTTTTATTATATTTTTTTTTTAAAAAAAAAGAAAAAACCATTTAACATGGTATTTTGAGTGTTTTGTATTCCACGTGTATATTTACAAGACAGAAGATCTAATTAAATTGTTTATAGTATATACACACACATAAACTCATGGGACGAAAGATCCTCTTAATAATTACTTTCTTTTTACTTTTATTGCTGAAAAATGGATATGAATTAAATGATTTAATATTCCCTATTTTTCTTGTTTATGCATATGCATTATTTATGATAGGGGTGCTAACCACCCTATAAGCCAATAGGACAAAAATACCTTTAAAAAAAAATAATAAAAATAACACAGAATTTACGTACTTTTTGTTGGATTGGATCATTGGACCGACCCGTCCTGTCCAAAATAGAATTAGGACCCGAATTATCAGGCATTGAATTTTCTAATAGGCACTCTATAAAATATTGCCACATGGGCCTGCTATGTATGGACATTTAGACTTATAAACACTGTTGTCCAGAAACATTTATGATAAGTTGCATTTATTGTTTATTCGACTACATTAAGCCCTTTAGATCATTTTCGACCTCATTAAGCCCTCTACATTAAGCTTTACAATTTTGTTATGAAAAAATACTTTGTTGGCGAAATGAGTTAATGGGACTTATAATTTAGCCGTTTAAAAATCATCGTTTACAACTAATATAAGACATTTGTCTATGTTACTTTATTTTCAAGAAAATCAATTTTTTTCCCCTTTAATTCTAAGGGGAAAAGAAACAATCTCACTTTCTACGCTTTTTTTGGGATGTGACAGATAATTTTTATCTTTTTCGGTGAACTTAAAAGAACTATATATATACATACTGCCCCAAAACTATTACTTGTGCAACTTTGGAATTAAATTTTTTATTAAAATTCATGTTTATCTTTTATTTTATTTTATATATATATATATTATGTGTGTAAAGATTAAATTATTAATTTCATTAAATGAAAGATTTTATATACATGGCATGTATATGTGAAATAGAATAAAAGATACAGTATGAATTACAATAGAAAATTTAATCCGCCCATACAGATCTTTCAGATAAGATCCTATCAAACTAAACCAATCATGTAGTAAGTGTGTGATTAACCACTTTTATCGTATTATATACCAATCACAAGATAATTGTATTACACTTGACATATAATTAGCTAGATTTAAACAAACCCAATTTGAACTAACCACTTGTACGAGTTGGTTGTTTTCTCATAAATGCAAAGTTGATGTTATACCTCAAAAAACGAAAGGGACAATACACTCACTTCTTTTGAAATTTTGTGTAATTACACGTAAACTCCCTGTGGTGTGAGAAATTACATCCAGCATCGTTTGCTTCCGTATAATAAATAAGTCCATTCGTTAGTCAAAATTGACCGAATTTGCTGATATTAACAAAATATATAAAAAAAAATCTGTATTTTCCCCAATTGACTTATTACTGACTTATAGCAGGTCAAATAAAATTTTTTATAATCAAATTATCCTCATACGTCTTCATGCGTTAATGCATATGAAGGTATATTTTCACCGTTATAAGGGTAGTTTAGTTCAAAAAAAAATTATTTGACCTACAATAAGTTAGTTTTAAGTTAATCAATGATAAATATCAATTTTCATTCGGTTTTTTATTAATATCAATAAATTCAGTGAATTTTAACTAATGAAGGACTTATTTATTAGATGAAAGCAAACCTCAAAAATACTAAATGTGATTTTTAAAACTATAAGAGATTTATATGTAATTATATAGGAGGAGATTGTAAGTATCCCAAAAAGAAAATTACCCCACAAATAAAGGTGACTCAAAATTGGGAAATGTTGGGACACCAAAATCTTCAACTCCCATATGTAGTAATACTCCAAAATCATGACCCCATTGTCTATGGGCTGTTTCTCTATGTTGTACTAATATTGATCTTACGTGTACTCACACATCATGATTTTAGTTTTTGTATGAGATATTGTTAAAAGAAGGAGATATTACACTTTTCATCCCATAACTTACCGTCTTTTCACTTTTGATCAATTATGAAATTTCACTTTTGATTTTGTAACTTTTAAAATATAGCATTTTTGTGTCCCATAGTACATTTTCTTTAGATATTTAATGAAAAAATGACATATGCTTAGCACGTGACGCTAGGACCTTTACACTTTTAGTCCCATTGATTACAGAATTTTAATTTTTTGTCCCATAATTTTCAAAAAGTAGAACTTTTTGATTCCGTGCATGCACAACTGCATGGCTTTTTCTGTTAAATATTATTTTTTTAAAGATACAAGAGCAAATTATTATCAATAAGACCAAATATATATATATATATATATATATATATATATATAGTACAACCCAAAAAAACATCATTATCAATTGAATTAGTAGGGATTTTGATAGTTAATTATAACGTTAATCACGTGTTTTTTCATCACTAATTAAACTGTCTTAATTAGTGATATATATATATTTGGATTGATGAATATATAGATAGATATATAATGAATGAGCAACCCCCAGATTCATATATCCAACACTCAATCACTCACAAACCTTTTTAATTAGTCAAATCAACCAACTAATCATTCCCCGACAATCTTTCTCAATAATTAAAGTGGTTTGATTTAGTGCATCCTATGAATATACATTTGAATGTTTTTGTTTTTTTTCACATGAAAGCGATCTCCGAATCATAATCATCACGTTAATTAATTAATTTATGGGGCCTCAGGAGCAACAAAATTGAATTAGGATTCACTGTACGAATGGCTGCCCTAAATCAATATCAATTAGTGCGTTAATTATTGTAATTAAATAAATGTTAATTACGAAATGATTAACTTCATTTATATAGTCCGTATTGAATACCATATATTAGTTGTCTCCATTAATGTGAAATTAAAAAAAATTAATTAAATAGTTCGAAAATAAATATATGTCCTTATGGATTGAGACTATAAATATATGTCCTTATGGATTGAGATATTTATTTCTTATCACATATTTTTTTTTTCTTCTAACCTTAGACTATGTTTATATCTTTTCAAATTTTTTTCTTAATCTTACACTGTGGTTCTTTATATATGCTCGCGTAGCCCGCGTGCGACAACAACTAGTGTTGATAAATGAAGAATAGCAACATTCTGGTCGTCCGAAAACCATGATTTACTTTCTATGATGTGTAGATTTTAAGGTCAAGTCTCCAAATTAATAGTACATGTATTTTAGTATTTATGTCGATGTCTCGTCTTAGGATAAATTACAATTTTGATCCCATTACATCACCCGAAGGCATCGACTATTTCCGTTGACAATTTAATAGATTCCCTCTTGTTTTCAAAAGTTAAGGGGAAAAAAAAACATGTCGATTTATAAGATTAAAAATGTAATTTACCTTCTCGTCTTAAGTGCATGACAATTAAATAAAATTTGATATTAATTCACAGTCGTTTTAAAATACTTTTAAAGAACTCTTCTCTGTACATGTAATCTCATTCGCGATATATATATATATCATATATATTAATCTATATCTGATATATATATATATATATATCATATATATTAATCTATATCTGATATATATATATATATTTATCATATATATTAATCTATATCTGATATATATATATATATTTATATCATTAAAGAGCAATGGCGAATGCGACACCAACTCTTATTTATTTATTATTTCTTATATTTTATACATAATAAAAATATTACATTAATTATCAAAATCGGACAAATGAATTCAAGTCGACATGCTCTGGTGTATATATATGGTTGCAATTATTTGATATGATGGTACGTTACATGCCCAAAAGCTGATAAAATACATACATATGTATATATATATATATATATATATAATTTTATATATTATGAATTAATTAAATATATATATAAAATCCTTAGAAGACAGCATCATAAATGCAAGTTTGCAATATGAGTTGGAGGACCTTATTTTTGGTACAACAGAGTGGGACGAGATTGACGGGTCGAACCTTAGCTACTTCAATAATGTATAGTATATATACTGCTCCTGCATCTACATTTCATGTATACGTCTAATTTAATTTTTTTATTATATTTATTTAAATAAAAACATGCATGTATAATTAATTAATTCAAAATATATATGCATGAATAAAAAATTTATTTTTTGATTTTTTTACTATATTTTGGTTCACACACATTACAAGCTAATTGGTAGTTACTATAGGGAAAATCACTTTTTAAATACAAAAAGAAAAAAAATATATTTATTTTTTTAAAAAAATTGTGTCAGAATTAAAATTTGAAATCCCAATTTTGCCTATATTTTCAAAAATTTTAAAATACCACCATTCTTTTAATTTTTTTATTTTTTTTGCATTTAATAATAATTTTCCCGTTACTATATGCCTCTCTAATCATTTTTTTATAATATATAATTTATTACTTTATTCAATATATTTAAATTTTAAAACTGATTCAATACATTAATAATTCAAACAAGACAAAAATAAAAAAATAACTAACTACAAAAATAGATATACATCATATTCATGGGACTCGAATTTACATGCAATGGAGATATATATAGGTGTATATGTAAATACAAACTAAAGCTTTTCCGTGCTTTTTTTAAAATAACATATAGGGCAAATTACAGTCATCTCTCTGAGATTTGATATAATTATAAATGCGGTTGTTTTGTTTAAAAAATTATAATTAGCCCTCTGATTTTTTAACGCCCATCTAAAAAAAACAAGCCTATTGCATTTGTCTAATTTTTATAGTGAACTGACCAAAATTCCCTGTTAGATAATGAATTATAAACTTATATATTTTTTAAAAATATTTTTATAGACTACTATGCTCTATGGATCATTTATTTTACCCACCCTCACTATAAAAAAATAATAATAATAATAATAAAGAAATAGTAACAATTCTGCAATTTTTAATTTCTATATTAGGTAGAATCAATGTAAAAGCAATATATATATATATATATATATAATAGAAGATATTTTGTATATAAAAAATGAATAAATAATGATGGAATACGAACAAAAATACCTACGTGTACAATCTAATTAACAAATGATTAGTGTGTCCCCTTATGATTCAGTTAAGATTCGCTTCATTACCACTATTAATATTTTATTACTTGCATATCTTTTGATTATATTATCTTAATATAATATTCGTATATATGTCATATATGATTTTAATATACGGTGGCTGTAAAATTAGGGTTTTGTAGTGGCATTCTTTTCCATTTAATTATATATCATCAAAATGAGGAAATAATCTAAAAAGGGAAAACCCTAATCTACTTCTTGTAGTAATTCCAGTTCCGGATTAAGGTTATTAATTAGTATTAATCGAGGTATGTCGGTAGGTTATGGGACATAATTAATTCGACATTGTTTAATTAATGGTTTAATTATCCTACTTTAGTACTACTCCTTGCCTACCTATATAGCTCCTAATGATTTAGTATAGTATTGTAATTAATAAGTATTACTTATAACATGTGAGTTGATTACAAATCATAAATTAATCTTCATTTTTTTTTTAATTATTAATGTATTGATTCGACCAACACATCAATATGACTAAAAATAATGACGAATTATATCGATTCAATCAATACACCAATATAAGATTAAGAGCAATAACAAATTACAATAACATAATTGTTGGAAAATTTATGGCCCATGACCAAAAATAGGGAGGTCCAATACACCCACTTGGATGGCTACGGTTTGGCCCAAGCTCACAACCCACAAACCGACCCACGACCTAACCCGACCCGAATTGGTTACTTATTTTCTACCTAACCCTCATATTCTCTCATATCTCACATCTCTCTATTCTCTCTCTGTGATTCACTTTCCTCTTGCAACGATGGTCTCCTTCCAAAACCAAGCTGATGGTATATGGAAGGTGATCCCTATCTTTCATCTCCATTTCTTCTCTCGGCCCTATAAATAGGAGACTTCTTCTCCTATCTTAAAACAGTGAACTATTCCAATAAGCTCAGTGCAAATCTTTGTGAAACAGAGAGATTGAAGGTTTCAGTGACTGTGTGCTAAGAAGATCTGTGTGATCGAGGGTTATAGCCTTTATGGCAAGGGCTTTGTGCCAAAATTGTGTGCAACTGTGGGATTTATTTTAAGGCTGCCGATTTTAGTGATCGTGAGTAAAGCTTGAGAAATAGATCTGGCTCTCTGAGCCTTCGTTTGATCGATTATTTCCGCTGATTTATGTTGATGTAATTTCTTATTAATATCTTGTATATTTTTGTGTATTATTTCTGCAATAATGTTATGGGCTCTCCACCCAACAATAATTAATAACTCACATAAATTGTGATAAATATTTACACGTCCAGTAAGACCCGAAGCCATGAGTCTATGGCCTCAAATTTATTCATGAAACATCAATTTTAGCCGAAATTACTAGAATAAAACATCATTAGTCAATTGATCTTGTTTAAGTGTTAAAGTTGAGACATCACAATTGAGAGTCACTAGAAGAAATATAATTTTTTGTCATAGTCAATTAGGTAACACTGTTAAAGCAAAAAACCATAATAAAAACAAATTAATCATGATTGCGCAATGACTATTAGCTGTTGTTTTTACAGGAGTGGTCAAACATTAGCCATAGTAAAAAATTATGGCAAATACTTTAGCGATAGTTAAAACTGTAATACATGTTGAGTAATTGTGGTCAAAATTTAAAATTCTATAGTAATTTTGTATAAATATGATATAAAAAACTGATTTATCTTGATTTTTAAATCGTTGTTTTTTATAATTTAGAAAATAATCTATTTTGTTTGAGTGAGTATATGTCTATTATCATTGCTTTCTTGTTTTCTTTGAAAAGGTTATTTAATTTGGATCACATATTGACTAATAATCTGTCTGTAATATTTGGATATGAATGGCATTTATCAAAAAGAAAAAAATAAATAAATAAGAAAAACATAAGTACTCCTTTATTTAATTATTTTATTTTTTATAATCTTTTCTCTGAAAATTGATGTCGACCATAATTTCCACCATATCTCAAATTAAAGTAATAAAAGTTCCTTTTTCAAATTGACGTTGATCAATCAATACCAACAAATCAATTAAAGCCCAAAGCAAGAAAATAAATAATTAAGTGTTTGAATTGTGATTTTGATGATGTACAATTTTTCAACACGTAGGACCATGCATGTGTACGTCTCTAATGTGCATCAGTGTCAAAACCAGAAATTTTCGAAATTATTATAAATCAAGCATCGATCGTTGTAATTATTAGGAAAAAAAATTCAATTTTTTTTCACAATTTTGATATTAATAGTATTCAGTCATAAATAAAATATAGAGATAATTATTAAATTTTTTAATACAAATAATGTAAAATTTAAGATTTGATATATAGTTTGTATAATGAAAAAATGATTGCTTTAATATTTAGGACAATGGTTGCTGTCAAATTAAATGCCTAAAAGAACAGTCGGCCTCCAGACATGGACCAGTTGATATCATGAGCCGACCTGCTTCCTACTCAGCCATCTCACTCTACTAATATTATATAATGTTCTTCCCCATTTTATTTTATTTTATTTTTAATTTTATATTTATTCATTTTGGTTTGAAAGTACCCCATTTAGTTAATAGTTTTGCACTACAAAAATATTTTGAACTAAAAAAAAGTGACATCGAATTCTACGGATATAAATATCAATACAAATAAAAGTTTTGCTAGTTTCGACAAGTTCAATTAGAAATATTTGAGTCTATATAAATTCTTGCAAATTTGAAAGAGGAATTTATAAAAAATACGTTAGTACTCCAACATTTAATTCAGTAAATAATTATGAGAAAAATAGTTATAAATAAAAAAAAAAAAGCAACAATGAGGAATACCATAAGAACATATATGCTTGACCAATAGATTAATTTTTTAAAAATTAATGTATTGATTTATGTATTTTAATTTTTTTAATAATAAATCTTAAAATATACAGAATTATTTGTTATATATATTACAAAACGGGATAGACATTTTCTCTTTTTTTTTTTTTTATTTGGATGGGCAAAAAGGGTTTGAGATGACGACTAAGTTGTTTAAAATGAAAAAGAAGTATAGTGAAAAATAGGTGAAAGAGTAGACATCCTAGTAACGGGATGTCGGCATGAGGAGGAGGCGGTGACGACTGACGTGTGATATGAGGGTCAAATGTACGCGATCAGCTTTGTCGAGTGATGTTGATGTTGCCACGTCCCAGTCGCGGTGGGCTGCCTTCTGTACGGACGCGTCTTGTCTGCGTCCTAAACGTGTAGCCCTACCAACACCCGGGGATTAACAAATAGTTATAGAGTCATGAGTGCCGCTGCTCTGCAGTTTTAGAATCATTATTACAATCTCCCCACCCCCATTAATCCAAAAACATCAGTCCTAGGGTGCATTTGGCATTCATGTATTTCGATTTTCAATGACTCAATTTGGAACTCATCCATATTCATCAAAGATTTTTAATTTAAAATTAAAATAAAAAGAATTAGAAATTCTCTAAATTTACAATTCTCCATTGAAATTATCAAATTTATGCTTTTGCTTGCGATTTTATTTAATCATGATGAATAGTATTATTTAAAGTTATAGTGATTTATACCGTAAAAAATAAATAATTTTTTCTTTATATGTATATAGTGTAAGGTGAATAATTGAGGTTGAAGATGACCATAAAAATCAGGCCCAATTCACATAAACTTCGGGCCGCTATTTGGGTGTGAGTATATAAATATTTGAGAGCTGATTAAATGTTCAAAATGTTTTGTATATATATATAAGCTTTTCTAGAGAAACTAAGGAGATCTCGACTTATTTTAACAAATTTCTTCAATTTTAAATTTATGATCATATAAATTATAGTTATTAAAATAAAATATAAGAACATATACAATATTTAAATAAATATTACCAAATACTTGTGTAACTATTAACAAGTCATAACTAGAGAAGCCAATTTTTGAAGCCCAAAACTGCTAAAAGAAGCTAATCTAATGGGCTTACAAATGCTCCTTCATCACATGGGTTTTGGGTTTATTAGATGGTAAACTGCATCCACCGTTTGACATAATTATAAATACTCTGAATTTCATATTCATCTAATAATTCGTTAGATTTTTATTCAAATTTTATGGTGAATTGACAAAAATATTCTTTTAAAGTAAAATTATAATTTTATAATATTTTTTAAGTATTAATATGCTATATGAATTATTTACTCTACCTATTCTTAATTTTTTTTTCCTTTTAAAACAAGGGCAAAGTATAATTTCCACCTCAATGTCTATGAAATACATAATTATTTCATCTGAAAAATTATTCGTAATTTTCTAAACAACGACAAAATATTCATAATTAAACTTAATTATATTATAAATGTCCTCTAATTAATTTTAGGCCAAGATTATCTCTTCTAATTTTTTATTTAACGGCTTAAAGGGTGTTTGGCTAAACTTATTTATACGATCCTATAAGTTCATACATCTTACAAAAATATTATTTCAGCTTATAAGATACTAAATCTTATTTTAAGACAAAGCAATCAAAATATTGGGATAAAAATAAATTATAAAACTTATAATATGCTATTTATAATTACTCAAAGAAAATTAAAATCAGCTGGGAACTCCCTACTTTTTTTGACGAGCTTATAATAAGCTTGCTTACATTTTTTTTTATTTTTTTTTTGAATTTTATAAGCTCATTGCAGACATGTAAAATTTCATGCCTAATCCAATGATGACAAATGTAAAATATATATTAATTAATACTTATATTTCTTTTTTTATTTATATTTGAATTTCAAGTGTAAAACAATTAATTTAATTGATATGTTAATTTATATTTGATCGTCAAATCAATGGCTGGTAAAAGTGCCAAAATTGAAGTGTTTCAACTAATCAAATTATGCTTCGTAGTCAAAGATTTAAGCCAATCAGATAGCGCCCAGTGGAATAATTGCATGTACACTAGCTTCAATCAAATCAAGACAAATAATTCGATATTTATCTCTTTAAAAGAAATTCTAAATATTAAAGAGATAATATTAAATTAATCAATCATGTGATGCTATAATAAGCTTGGTAACATTTTATTTTATTTATTTATTGAATTTTATAAATTCAAATATATGTTTTGAAAAACATAACAAACACTTTACAACATCTCATACGATACCGTTCTAAAAAGCTTACAAAGCTCAGGCAAAAGTACGGTCGAAAATTCTCACAATTAAGAGATTATCTTAATGTACTTTTTTCTTTAAAAAAATTAAATTTATCAATATATTTAAATAATCCCAATATCTCGATGTAAATAATTTAATTAATTATTTTTATTAGAAAATAAAATCATTTATAAAAAAATCCCAAAATAGCTACTATATATACAGACCAACCTAATTAGGCTAGCCCATGGTTTGATGAAACAATAATTAAGTTGAGTAAGCAATAATTAATTAAGCATGATTTATTTGTAAGTATATGACTCTCAATTCTCACCTTTCTTGTAAGAAGCATCTTCACAATTGGCTTTTGTTCACTTCAACCATTCCAACACTTGTTTGATTCTCTTTCCACCTCACTTAAACTGAAGATGCCATTGCTCGTCGATATTGGTTAACATTATTCTAGACGAAATTAGAATACGTATATTTAATGTAGGATTGTCGAATAAAATTAGTACGATAGCATTGTATAGACTATGGCACACAACATCAGCTATATATGACTGTACATTACAATTTTTTTAATGCAATTTATCTTTATCGGAAAAAAAAAATATTTTTTTGATCTCATAAAATAAAGATAAAATTTATTTTGGTATCACAACTTCGATAGATATGGTTTTAATGCCATAAAATTCATTATCACATATTTTTTAGTCCAAAAAAGTTGCGTACGTTGTGATTTTGGGACTAAAAAAGCGTCGTTTGGAACTAAAAAAATGCATTCTAGTTTTGGGACTAAAAAGGCCCAAGATCACATTTTCTGGAACTAAAAATATGTGAATTTGAAATTTGTGGGACTAAACGCGCCCCCTGCCATAATTGTAGTATAAAAAAAAATTATATCCCTTATTTTATGGGAGTAAGATAATAGTTTGTCCATTCTTAATTAACCAAATTAATGGATTAATCAGGTGTCTTAATCATGCATGGTGAAAGAAATTCAACAAACTATGATGTAAGAATGCGTAATCGGTGTGTAATTTTTAAGTAGTCGTTACGTGGTTGTATTGTCTAATTTTCATAATAATATTTTATTTTTTAATTTATTTTAAATATGTTTATTAATTTAAAAATATTAATATATTTAATCAAACAATTTGAGTTGGGCTATAGTCGCTAATCAAAGAAGGTGAGTTATACTACCGCTTGTACATCTTCACATTCGTGAATGCATGTAATGAGGTATAATTTTGTTTCTTATAAGAATAGTTTGGTCAGAAAAAAAAAATATTTAACCTCTAATAAGTCAATAGAAGTAAATATTATATATTTTTATTTTACTTTTTGTTTTCTTATTGATAGAAATATTAGAGACGGAGAAAAAACTGGCCCTAATATTCAATAATAACTATAAAATAAAAATTACAAATTAAAATTGGATTTTCGATTATTGAGACGTACTTCTATTGAAATAAAATTATGGGCAAATAAAATACGAAATTATTCATTTTTCTTTTCTCAAAAAAAAGTGAAGCATGGTCCTTATTTTATTACATTATCACATAATAATGAATTTTGAATTTAAATAGATAAATTATGAATAAAAACTGAATTATTTCGACTTCATCTAAAATAAAGTATTACTTCTTCCGTAAGAGGAAAATTAAAAATTGATTAAAATTAAGTGTTGCCTTTTTTGTGGTGAAATATTAATTCTGTCTGCCACAATTGAGATAATTAAATATTACTAATTAGTTGATATTATTTGTGGGAATCAAAGAAACATGAAAAGACGGTAGCAATTGAGATTGTTCCACCACATTGTGAGGGCACTTTAAGGATCAAGTGGGCTTGCTTCCAATTATTATTATTATTATTTGTCTTTCAAGATACACTAATTTATAATCTCATTTGATTTATGATTTTCAATTTGAATCGACGCATCATTTCGCCAGATGACATATTATTTTACCTAAATGGGATCATCGTTTCACCCCAAGTATTCCATACAATTGACACATCATTTCTACCAGAGATGCACTATACGATTGATTAGACACGGTCCAATAATAATTGGACGCCGTCAATCATTATCCATGTATATGCCCGACACATCATAACCAATCACTTGTTATGATTTAAATTTTGTTCTTTAATTTATCATTTACCATTTTTCAACATTTGTATCCCACTTTATTATTAATACACTATAGTGTCACATATATAATACGCGTATGATATACATCTTATTAAATTACAGTTTAATTTAATTGCATATTTTATTTTTAAAAGAAATATATATTAATCATACATTTATGTGGTATCAAAGTGTAATTAAATCATGAAATTCATTGTCATCCCTAATTAATGCGGACATTATTTTCAAGAAGTAGATAATGGCATGATATGTAGCATGCACTAATTTTGCAATAACAAAATGAGGAAGAAATTTAACATCCCATTTATCAAAAATGACAAAATTTTAATTAGTGGTCATAAAACTATTTATCACACCAAATTTCTTGAAAGCGAATTAAATTTTGGATTAGTGAAACTTTGACAAAAAAGGTCACATCTATATTTGAATAAACCCACGGATACATTGATTCGATTAATAAAATTCAAAGTACAAGAACTAATATTACAATAAATTCACATGAAATAAATAACACCCACACATTTGACGGAACAAAAAATATGATTTACTGTACAGATATAGTATGTGTACAATGAAGAAAGCAAGAAACCACTGTCCTAAAGAGGTATGGACTATGAAAAAAAGAAAGTAATAGAATGTTAGAAATGGTGAGGCATTAGATCTCTCATCATTCCTCCTACGTACATTCAAAAAGGGCATTATCATCGTCTTGAACTTGAATTTCGGACCTATGCATACCAAAACAATTTGTCCCTCCACCACTTTGAATTGTTATATATATTATCCTTGTAATATAATTTTGTTTAATTAATATAATTGAAGATCATTATGAACACTAAATTAATAATGTCGACGATTATGTAATGTATGATTATTTATCGTTATTTATGCAAATAAGACCAAAATTAACAGCAATTTGGTTGCATAAAACATCAAAATAGGCCACTATTTATGTTTTATTTGCACGGACATTATTGTCTTGTGAGGGCTACGTACCACGTCCAAAACAATTGAGGAACCAATAGAAGGCGCAGAATTGTCTCTTGATACAATACGTACCACATAATTAAATTAGCGTCAACTACATAAAACTAATACGACAACAAATTTCAAACGAAATTTGTGTTTTATAAGACAAATGCTAAAGTTAATGTTAGCTGAATCTTTCAATCTGACCATGTTGCCGTCATATGTACGTCTTCACTTATTCACAACTATTATACAAGGGGATATGTGGTTTGTTTTTTTTATTACACAAGTTTATTTGAATATTTTGGGTATCATATTGGTAATATGAATTTTAATCTGTATATATATAAGAATAATTAATTAGTAGTACTGATATATATATGAGCGGGGTCAAGTGATAATTAATTAAAATCTATTTAATTTCGAAACTCTCCATTGGCCACAAACAATGTTTTGAAATCATTTAACATTATTGAAAATGAAACCAATTTTCTCAACTAATTAATCACATTGAATTTCAGGCCAACAATTTATTAATTAATTATATATATACTCGACGCTCAATGCTACAATTAATTATATTTGTATATAATTGAATGAAGACGATGGAGTTCTAATTATTTCATATCGATTTTATATATTATCTAAATTATTATGGACTCCATAGCTTGGAAAATTCTAATACATATCCGATTTGATCCAACCTATTTAATTATATAACAAGTGTATTACATTTGTCATCTGATTTTTGTACAGTTAAAGAAAAATAATCAATCATGTAGCAAATATCTTACGTACACTTACTTTATGATTGATTTAATTCGACCAAATTCGATTTGGGTAAAAGTTTTTCACGTAACTTTGTGCTCAAAGAAACACATTGAGTATATATTGTTCTAAAATAGGATAAATAGCACTTTTCATCCGTAAGTTTCGATCTTTACATTTTTGGTCCCATTGATTATGAGATTCTTATTTTTGGTCCTTTAACTTCTAAAAAGTAACATTTTTAAGTCCCATGATACATCTTTACCATTTGAACCTTTACACTTTTGGTCCTGTATATTAAGAGATTCTCACTTTTAATTCCGTAATTTTCATAAAGTAACACTTTTGGTCTCATGCATTTAACGATTCCGTGGCCTTTTCCGTTAAACATCTAACAAAAAGTGTTATTATGGCAAAACTATTACTTTTTAAAAGTTAAAAGACGAAAAATAAAATTTCGTAATCAATGGGATAAAAATAAAAAAAATACTTAGGTTACATTACAGGTAGAAAAATGTTATTTCCCCTTGTAAAATTTACAGGTAGATATGTCTTCTAGCACAAAGGAATTCCACCAATCAAGATTCCAAAACAAAGCACCACGCATCACCCTAGATCCTATAAATATATATATATATATTGTCATGGCAACCTCAAGAAAAACAAACCCCAGCTTGTCACGTATACCCCTAAAGCTACCTGCTAAAGTTTAACATCATCATCAATGGCTTCTCTTGCATTTTCTACCCTCATCAAACCCTACACTTCCTCCACCAAAATCCCACCTCTCTCATCAGCTCAATCTCATTTTCTTGCACAAAATGATCGATATTCGTCCATTTTCAGTGGTAAAATGAATTCGTGTAAGAAATTATGTGGAAATAATCGTGACGGCTTAGTAATAACAAATATTGCAACTAAACCTCCTTCTCATGTTGCTTCTGACGATCAATCTGAAAAAGAGATGGAAAATGATCGGGATCACGTCGCCTGGACTAGTGTAAGGCAGGAGAGGTGGCAAGGAGAGCTTCGTGTTCAAGGGGAAATCCCACTCTGGCTGGTACTTCTATTGTGTGTTAATCTGTGTTACTTCTAACAAGAAATTAATAATTAGTCTGACATAGCTGGAGTATGTTCTTATATCATCAAATATTCCCTCTGTGTAATTAATATTATTACAACTTTATTTATGATTAATTAAGATCTTCGATCAATACGTACATAGATTAAGACACCATGGGGTTGGTGATGATCACGTGGAACGTCTCATGATTCCAAATTCATATATATATAATTATTTTTCAATCCATTTCTCCAATAAAAAGAAGTAATGTTTTGTGCATTTGATTTTATGATTATTACAACCAGAACGGAACATACCTACGGAATGGTCCGGGTCTATGGCACATCGCCGACTACAACTTCCGCCACCTCTTCGATGGCTATGCCACCCTTGTTGGCCTCCACTTCCACGGCGGCCGCCTCGTCATGAGCCACCGTCAAATCGAGTCTGACGCCTACATGGCCGCCAAAAAGAACAACAAACTATGTTATCGCGAGTTCTCCGAGGCACCAAAACCCGAAAACTTCCTTGCCTACGTCGGCGACCTAGTTAACCTATTCTCCGGCGCCTCATTGACCGACAACGCCAACACCGGAGTCGTCAAGCTCGGGGACGGGCGGGTGGTTTGCCTGACGGAGACCATCAAAGGGTCCATTATCATCGACCCAGACACGTTGGACACGTTAGGGAAGTTCGAGTACAGTGACAAGTTGGGCGGGTTGATCCACTCGGCCCACCCGATTGTCACGGACAATGAGTTCTTGACCTTGTTGCCCGATCTAATAAATCCCGGGTACTTGGTGGTGAGAATGGAGCCGGGTACGAACGAGAGGAGGGTTATCGGGCGGGTGAGTTGTCGTGGCGGACCGGCCCCGGGGTGGGTTCATTCTTTTCCGGTGACGGAGAACTATGTGGTAGTGCCGGAGATGCCGCTGAGGTATTGTGCAAAGAATTTGCTAAAGGCAGAGCCGACACCGTTGTTCAAATTCGAGTGGCACCCTCACTCCAAAGCCTACATGCATGTTATGTGCAAAGCTAGTGGCAAGATTGTAAGTGGTTTTATAGTTTATGAGCGTATGTTTATTTTTAACAGAAATTGGATTTGAATTTAAGGGGTATTTAAAGAAAGGATTATAAATGAGTTTATATTGTAAGAAATTGAAATTTATAATAAAAGATTTATACTTTATATGTACGTACGAAGGTGGCGAGCGTGGAAGTTCCTCTATACGTGACGTTCCATTTCATCAATGCGTACGAGGAGAAAGATGAGGAGGGGAGAGTGAGGGCAATCATTGCGGATTGCTGCGAGCACAACGCTGACACCACCATCTTAGAGAAACTCCGCCTTCAAAATCTTCGCTCACTTTCCGGCCAAGATGTCTTGCCAGATGCCAGGTACCTTTTTCTGAGTGGATCATGAGATTAATAACTTACATAGGTCTGTTTTTACACTGCATGTATGCCCTTCTTCATATTTGTATTTAGCCCCCCAAAATTTTATTTTTAATTTGACGGCTAGCAGATTTAATACTTTTATTTATCTGCTCTATAATTTTTAAAAAAAATGGTCCCAATATTAAAAATACTCTTTACGGGATTTTTGAAATGGTTCTAAATTTGAGAAAAAGTTGATATATTTAGTCCTCCATTTTATGAGATTTATACAACTAAATGTGTCGAATTAACTATTTCAAAAATTTGGTAAAATAAAGGACTAAGTGTATCAAGTTTTGAACTATTTTAAATATTCCATAAAGTAAAAAACAAAAAATATTAAACTTCTTATCTTATAAGACTAAAAGTATAAATTTACGGTATTTAGTGTAGAGAAAGTATCTGATAGAGAAGCCCTAAGTTAATTAATGTTGCCCAATAAAAAACAAGTAAATTGATTCTATGCATAATGAGAATAGAGTGTATTTTGATAATTAACATATAGATATCAATCTTAGGGGTATGCAGATTAATTAAATGTAATTTTCGTCTTATATTTTAATATTTTAATCTTTCATTTTTTAATGACTTTGGTTCTTCAATCATTGAAGTTTGCAAACATTATTGAAAAGAAAAATCATGTGCCTCATACTTGTTTTCTTAATTTTCACTTTTGTTTTCATTGATCAATTTAAGGAGGATTTCCAAGAATATTGGCTGTTTCATTTTCATACAGATTTTCAACAGTAAAAGCGCATTGTGTGTATATATATATATACATTGGATGGTCCTAGTCATAGGTGGCCGGCATATGAATGCTGATATGCTGTTTGTCCACTAATACTTAATTACTTAATGATTAAATTTGAATTAAATTACTTAAGTGCTCGAACCCCACTTTCAATTTGTGGCATTGTGAATGGGAAAGTGCAGTTGGGTGGCTGTTGAGATCTAATCAAAACTATATAGTATACCCTATACAGTCTACTTTCTTAATTTGCATGCATGCATGATTTCAACATATATGTATATATGAGTTTATAATTTCAAATTATTGAAAATACTCTTTGTCGATATCTGGTCTGACTTAATCCAGCAAATTAGACGACATGTAATTGTCCGTGATCTTTTTTTAAAAAAAAAAAAATATACAACAATATAAGACAAATATACATCCTAGAGTCGAGCACAATGATGATTGATGAGAAATATGGCTAGAGTTTAATTTACAAATGGGGTGGCTGGTGTGTGTGTGTGTGTGTGTACAGGGTTGGGAGATTCAGGATCCCAATGGATGGAAGTCCATATGGGAGTTTAAAGGCAGCATTGGACCCAAATGAACATGGGAAAGGGATGGACATGTGCAGCATAAATCCAGCTTTTCTTGGAAAGAAATACAGATATGCTTATGCCTGTGGTGCTCAAAGGCCTTGCAACTTCCCAAACACCCTCACTAAGGTACATTTATATATAACCAAACAATTAAGAAAAAATCCTCAAAAATGAAGAACTAATAACATGGTTCAATTCTTAAATTTTGCAGATTGACCTGGTGGAGAAGAAGGCCAAGAACTGGCACGATGAGGGTTCCATACCGTCTGAACCCTTCTTCGTTGCTCGTCCTGGTGCAACCGACGAAGATGATGGTAATATTGCATTAATATATTTGTATTTTGAAGGGGTAAAAGGACTACTAAGTGTATGGCATGTAATCATGTACAGGGGTAGTGATCTCAATGATCAGTGACAAGAACGGGGAAGGATATGCAGTGTTGCTGGATGGATCCACATTCCAAGAAATTGCGAGAGCCAACTTCCCCTACGGCCTTCCTTACGGACTACACGGTTGCTGGGTTCCAAACACATTATGAACGCATACGTTATATACATATATTTGTATTAATTAGTAATATTTACAATGCAGATGTTGTATCTTTGTTACTCGTGCTTTTGTTATGCAAATTCTACCTCTCGTCCGTCTTTTTTCCAATAGGACATCAGCTTTTGTTTGGAGATGACTGTTTCTAAAAAAAAAAGATGATTAAGTGCATTTGCTTTTAAAT
This sequence comes from Sesamum indicum, assembly GCF_000512975.1. NCBI lineage: Eukaryota > Viridiplantae > Streptophyta > Magnoliopsida > Lamiales > Pedaliaceae > Sesamum > Sesamum indicum. The sequence continues at coordinate 1,658,367 of NC_026145.1, forward strand.
TTCTTTTGATACGTTTGATTTTGTGTTTTGTATTAATACAAAATGAGAAAACATAAACCAAGTAACTTATCAAGAATTTGCGATATTTTGTCCTCTCTTCCAGACAGGCAAAGGTGACACCACAGTAACTTTTCGCTGCAGAAGCTTGAGACAGATTTTCGTAAGCTCCTTCTCCAGGAACTCTGAATCCAAACCCGAAAAACATAGCTAAAATTAGGCTTGGCAATGAGTCGAGCTCGACGGCAGGAAAATTCTGGAATTGCTTCTGCAATAGCAATGAACTTTGACAACGCCAAATTTTCGTCCTTGGCTATCTTCTGTAAATATCCATCTACAAGCTTTGCCACCTTGAGTTCAGAGCTGTGCGAAGCAGAAGATGATCTCCTACTCTCTTGAAACATCAAATCCACGTTTTCTGCTGAGCGGGACCTTCGCCTTTCAAGATCCCCTTTGACTCTTGGAGGACTCGCCCTGTGACATGAACTACTTGCCTTTCTTCTTGCCGTAAATTTGGGGGCTAAAGTTAGAGATGGTTTTGGGAAAGAAATAAGAGGGGGGAAAGAATGGAGATAGAAAGAGAAAGAAAAAGGAAGAAGAAACGAGTTACCATGAATTTGGGGGCTAGGGTTCTAAGAGATGGGTTTGGGGAAGAAATAAGAGAGGGAAAAGAATGGAGATAGACAGAGAAAGAGAGAGAGATTGAGAAATGGAGAAGAAACGAGAAAAAGATGCACTATGTTTCGTTTCATTTTTAGATAATTTTTGAGATAAGATAAAACACACCCAAGATTTGTCTCTTTGGTTTTACATCTTGATTGTATGTTTTTTTTATTTTTGAACTTTCTATACATAATAGATATATACACACTTATATATATAAATATAATATAAAAGAAATATGATTTAACAATCAACAGTAATTTTTGTTTTTAAAAAATACAATATTTACATATACATATTTATACATAAAAAATATATAAAAGATACATGATTTGACGATGAACAGTAATTTTTGTCTCTCAAATCCCAACAACAAACATACACCACTTATTTTAAAATATTTTAAATTACCTCTAAAAATAAATCCAAACATACACTCTATTTCCAACACACACTTATTTATCTCTATTTTTCTCTCTCTATCTCTAAAACACAAAATAAAACACTCCAAAAATAAAAACAAACATAATGATGGATTTTTGACTTTTTGTATTTTTATTATTATTATTATTATTACTACTACTACTATTATTATTATTATTACTACTACTATTATTATTATTAATTTTATTAATTTTATTATTTTAAATCATGAGATCGAATCATAAAATTTTACATAGATATAATTGAAATTAATATATGTTCACAATCTGCAAATTTTATATATTTATAAATGTTAGTATAATATTGATATAACTATCGTCTTACATTGTTGAACAACATGGATCAATTGGGCCATCAAAATTCAGATCAGACCGTTAGACATGATAAAACTTACAGAAAAATACATTTGATAAAATTTTAGGCTTATTAGGTATACAGATATCGAGATATCATACTCGAAATATAAGAGCAATCATTCAAGCTGGTGTATCGTTGAATCGGACCATGTAATTTTAAATCATACCGTCTAATATGATCTAATGGACACAGTCTTGTATATATTTAAATTTCGTATGAATCGAATGCCCGAATTTTAAGATATCGTATATTGATTAAACTTTTTAATCTCATTATATATATATAATAAAATAATAATTAAAATTTCAACCATCATCATCATCATCATCATCATCATCATCATCATTATTATATTAATTCATAGAAATTACTAAATTTTGACATAAATTTATAAATAATAAAAAATCATAAGTGAATTACTTGTCAATTTAAAAAATGTATAACGAAGTACAAATATATATTAAAATATAACATAAAATTTATATATATCATATTAAATAATAATTTTAATTATAAAAAATATTATAATTTACTAAGTTGTTGATTAATTTATTTTTGTATAAAGATTAAATGTATAAATAAAAATACCATAATTTATTATTATCCAAAATAAAATGTATAATATTGATTAATAATTATAATATATGGTCAATTTTGATTATAAAATTGATCAAATATTAAATATAAAATTAAATATACAAAAAATTTTAAAATAAAAATATATATAAAAAAATAAAAAAATATTCACCAGCTCGCGAGCTGGTGAACAGCCATAACTGAGCTTGAGCTCGAGTCGAGCTCAAAATCGAGCCGGCTCGCGAGATTGGCCAGAACTATCAAGGGTGGTCACGTCCACCTTATATAACTGTGCAGTTATATGATATGTTACTGCTGTAATTTCCAAGTGCATATAACTGTTCATTTCAACAGGCAGGAACCCAGTATACCTCTATCCGTGAATCTACAATATGGAATGTCCAAATGTATCGACCAAAGTTAAAAACATAAATGGGGAACAAACGGGCAAGGGCTCTGTTAACAAACGACAAACGACAAACAAGCAGGGATAAAGAGTGTCTAAATAGGTACTGGCCGAGCCCTAGACACGAGGAGAACTGCCAAAATTATACACATTTATATGGCTCCAGGTACATTCAATGTATAATGTAAGAAAATTACTCTTCAAGGATAGCACGTCCTAAGTTAGTGGCAAGAGCCAGTCTGACAGATTGCAAGGCCTCAGGTGGCAAGCCAGCATCCACAAATCCTGGCAGCAATCTTGCCAATGATAACTCTTGCAATTTATTCAACAAAAGGTTAGTCTGTGAAACGTTAAGCAAGGGACCCTCCTGCCAGTTCAGCAATTTCAGCTGCAAGGGGTAAAAAGTGCTGACAAATCATGCAAGTGTGCTATAAACCCCTTAATGAAATGGGGGAAAACAATTAAGAGTGAGAAGCATAAAGAGCTAACAAAATCAACTACTCAAGCATGTGAAGATGTTATTTACCGCAAGAATTTAACACACATATCCCACATTCCACATACACGCAGGTGGGGTGGGGTGGGGTGGGGGTGGACAAGGATTTAGTTTAACTGTTGGTTGACAGAAGTTCAGGTTAACACCACAAATTGGATTTAGTTACTTTGGAAATGGACATGCAGGGTCACAAAGGATTACTTCTGTCATGTCACAATAACGTGTAGTATTTAACAAGGGAAGAATGACTTACTGAGTCGTATAAGAGAGGTAGCCAAAACTGCTGAGGTGTAGAAGGGTTTCTCATCAGCTGCAAAAATAATAAAATTGCAAATCTCAGATTGACATCATCAAAACCAAAACATGTTCTCTTCAATTTGCAGAAAACCAGGAGATCACAATAATGAGCAAGTCAGACCAATGCGTGATTGCATAACATCCTTCACGAAGAACTACAGATTATGTAACTCTTGAAATAGGCATCATAGTCAGCGACACATATTGCTTGCGGAAAAGCAGTCTATTTAATGTTAATATCTCTGTAGAGATGCATCAAACATACTGATATAAGTGCTTCTGCAGCTTTCCTAGCAGCATCAGTGGTGATTCCCTCCTGAACTTGCTGAAGGGATCGCCTGAAATCCCTATACCTGAGAAACATAAATGAATCTTAGACAAATAGTGCAAACAGCTCTAGCTCGGCCTCTATAGAACTTTTTAATTTCGGAAACATACTTTTTCAAGAACTCAAGCCCGCCAGCAGTTTTTGATTCAGTCCCCAACAATTCAATCATTCCTTCCCATTGCTGTGGAGGGAAGGAAAAAGATATTTAAAGAAAATCATGGGAATGGTACATATAAGGAAAAAACAATAATTTTTTATTCATTTATATAGCAAGGACTTCCAGATGTTGGATGTAGAAATCATATGCCGCACAATTTTATGCAGCAAAATTGGACGACAACATGTAATTCATACTACCATCTCAGCTGTAACAGCAGAAAGGTTCTTGCTGTTGATAATGCGAAAGATCAGTATCCAAGAATTTATGCCAGGCATAGGAGTCTCTACACATTGATGCCTCATCTTCTAATGACACCTTGTGCACTCCAGTCACAGTATGATTAATATGCATGCTGAGTCACGTTTTTCATCATTACCAGAAACAAGTTGACCTTCACATTAAAGATCCACCTATCTTGGAAAATACAAGTTTAGAGCAATAATTACCTTGAAACTTTCATCAGAAACTGATTTTCCAACAAAATCAAATAAATGCTTGGCAATTCGGTTTAAGCGAACTTCATCTCGAGCTTGCTGAAGCCAGAAGACAGCTGAACCTTTCTTGCCATGTTTCCAGTAATGAACTCCAGCAATCTGCTCAAAGATGGAAAATCGGAACCGAATTAATTTTACAACCATAAATTATCAATTTCAAGACTGATGACAAAGAAAGTAATGAGAAGCAGATCAATAAAAGTTAATCAATTATTTATGAGACACCATTCAAGTAAATTGAGCACATTAGCCATAATCACAGAACAAAGTACTGAATTTCTTCAAAACGTACCTTCATCATGTTGTAACTAACATAGTCAAGTCCATTGAGACGGCAAATCTCCATGCTCTGCTTAAAAGACCAACATATGACTAAGATCAAATTAATAAATGCAGGTGTCACTACTTCAAACAATCAATGTTAGTGTTGATGCAAATAGAGTAAACAAGACTCAGACCAAGAAGCAGCTCAATCACCTTTAGTAACACCAGATGATGTTGTACAGGCTGCTTGTACAATAGATTCTCTAACAAGCCCAGTCCTTGCTTCAAGCATGATGTCAAATAAATAGGTGCAATCTGAAGGACCAAAGTAATCAGAATTAGATGGTATATTAGGAAGAAAGTGGTATAGAGTAGCTGAAAGGTCAAATTGAATCCCACTGGCTGACTAAGTAGAATCAACAAAAAGTCAGAAAGACACACTGTAATTTGTTGATGACTGCACAATTCTACAATATCTTCTTCTGTAAGAATGCAATATTTGGTTCTTGGAATATAGGTATCACATAGCAACAAGCTAGTCAAATAGCATTAAATAAAATTTGGATTAGGTTTTAATCATCTGCAGAAACATAAGTTCTCAGAGATTTCAAGATTTACCACATCAAGAACACCAGAGGTGTGACCAGCATTAACGCAAGAATAGTATGCACAGGAAACATTATAGGTGAAAGGGCAAGCTTGCATGCATGATAAATTTGACACTTCCAAGCCCCAAACTGAGAGCAACTTCAGGCGCATACCCATGCTTTTTAAACTCTTGCATAGACATACTTATTGATGTTAATCTACTCAAATATTAATGAACTTTCTCCAGTCTACTTCAATGCACCAAGGCAATTTCTATATAGAATTTCCACCATCAACCTAGAGCACTAAAATGCTAATGTTAATGCAAGAGCAACAAGAATCAAAATCTACATGTCCAAAGAGTATTCATCATCCAAAATCCAAATTCACATATTAAAAACTAAACCTGTACTAAATACTTAGTAGTTGAGGAAACCAAATGCTAAGAGGGAAAAACATCAACTCCAGAAAATGACAACCTACATTCCATGTCAAGGCATGAGAGGATAGAATTTGGGCATAAGTAAGTCGATGGAGCTCCTCTATACAGATCCCTCCAATTTTAGACTGCTCTTCATGCAAAAGTGTTTCTGCTTGAGTGCTCCCAGCTGCCATCAGCTCTATAGCATGGGTTGTCATCCTGTTCAAAGATAAAAAAAAAAAGATAAAGATTCTTACATGTGATACCAATTATGTTATTTCGGGTCTCCATTCTCTTTATTTTATTGATTCACTCGCCAATTAGCAGGTTACAAGAAAAAATGCATCTTTCCCTCAATTATAGAAAACAACCACCATCCAATCATATAATTAATCAAAGGTGTTTACACAAATTTCACAACCTTTTCATGTGAAAGACATTTGAACCACATCTGGAAACCAAAAGGAAAAAGGAGTTCTCTTACCAGGGGCCAAATGATCTTGAGCATTCCGCTAGAACAACCTTATTCATCAAAAGACTTGTCATTTCTGGCTGAGGGAGAGGCCAGCAATTAAATAATGCTAATAGTTCAGATTCTTACCTCTGTATTTTCTTCTAGAATCCCAATTATAAGTCCCATCAGTTTATGGCGATAGGAAATTGGTTTTAAATGCATGCATTTCTGAGCCAGGCTATACATGCTTTCCAATCCCTGTCAAAGAACAATTATTTTGAATGAGCACACCAATTGAAGAAGATCTAACTTGCATGCTTTACACTTCCCTTTCATTTGTTACTCTCTAACTATGCATTGCAGGCTAGGTCAGAAGTATTCATGATTACAGAAACCAAATCATAAAAGTCACACTGACCACAGTGAAAGGCCTGACGTACAAAAAGTGGGAAATATAGAGCTCTATCCAGTGGTATGTTACATTGGAGAGAACGCTAGCATTTCCCAGCATGACTTGAAGCATATTTTTAAGTCCAACTCTAGTCTGCTGGTGATCACATTGAAGCCAGAATGCGCTGCAGTCCAACTTCGTAATTTTAGCTCGCCACTTCTCCCATGCCTGATAAATAAAATATATCAAGAATAGCACAGATTAGTCTTCAATAGATACAAAGTGCCCAAGGCTCTAAATTACCTTCATGAACTCAGGTTTAGTGCTGTAGCATTCTCCTATTTTTTCTGTGGGCATATCAGGGCGCAGACGCGGCATCTCTGATATAAGAAGAGCAACTGCTTCTACAAGTCCATTTTCTATCTGTGTTCACATAGAAAATGATTCAGATGTTATTCTTCATCAGAGATGTGTGATTAGTAAATCATTATATGTTGAAACAAATGACAAGCAGAGTTTCTTTTGGATGTGGTGCATGCCATATGTAACTAATAAATGTAACTGACGAACTCATTCTCCGGAAAAGTTTAATTATAGCACATGATATAACAATGAAAAACACACACATATTATCATAAAAACCCATTTCAAACTTATTGAAGTGCTCACTAACCTCACGACTTCCTAGCTGATCAAACAGATAAGATCCATGCAAGCGCAATAGTTTTACCTGCAAGTAATATGTTCAATATAGAGCATACACCTTGGCTAATTACCTTAAAATTTAAGAAAGTTGTTTAATGAAACAGGACTTACAACAACATCAAGCCAGCCAACTGCTAAAGCTGATGACATAATTTCCCAATATTCTGGATGATTCTCAACTGCCTGAGAGAGAAAGTAAAAGAAATGAAATAAAAGGGTCCAATAACTTACTCACAGCAGCTGATCAAGATTCTGCCAAAGAAGAACTAAGTGGTATCTATCTCCACATGATCATTAACAAAAGTAAATTCTCTTTGACATGGTTTCTACTAACATTCTAGCGTACATAATCAGAGATAAGTTAATTTACATACTCTTAGATCCCAAAAAGCCATCGAAATATGAAATGCATATATCAAGTGTTAAGCCTAAAACTACTTTCAACTAAAGCTGAAATCAAGAAAAACTTTGCAGAATAAAATTTAAAGGCTGTGCATTATTTTCAGTGTGTGGAAGTACTACTAATTTTAACCCTACGACTTGGAATGTGATTTCAAGCTGCCATATCATCCACAGTGGATGGTGGGATCAGATATAGTCCATGTAAAACACAAAAAGCCAAGGAATAGATACCAGTAGGTGAAAGAGAAATTTAATCGTAGTCCCACATCACAGAATCACACTACAAAGGCATCAAGGTAAAGACCTGTATGGTAACAAGTTTATTCTGGAAAGACACAAGTTTGGCATGTACAGTTGGCTGAGTTCCAGAGAACAGACAATCAAAATCCTGTAGAAGAAAACACGCAATATTATTTTCCATGGGCAAAAGAAGAATACAAAATGAAGGGAGAAAGGTTTAAATTTGAAAGTTCATACAGCTAACCAATCAAGAAGGCGTTCAGGGATCCAAGTCTGAGATTGCTTGTCGGCATAAAACATTTCCATCAGCTCCCAGGCAGCTTTTAAAGAGGTTGGCTCCTCAACTTTCTGATTTTATATGTAATCATCAAGTAATTAAGGAATCCTAAAAATCAGATGGCAATAAAAAAACAAAAACCAAGATTTACCTTAAGTACTGTCTTTGGGTCTTCAATGGTTGGAGGAACAGATGACTTCGTATTACCAAGAAGAGAATTTATTTCCTTGCTGTACTCCATTACATGTTCCCACCTATTATTCAACAAGTTTATTTCTTTCTCAAATGGTTCTCCCGCTAATATACAGAACGCTATTGGCAAATAACAAACCATATTTTTGAAAATTAATCAACTTCCGAATCAGCATTAACATAAAACAAAGGCAACTAGAATCAAGTACCAATCTTTTTCATAGTGCAACGCATCCATTGAATTCTTTCTGCTTTGAAGAAGCGCAAAGGGGGCGACTGAGCCATATGCAATTCTCCGCCACTGCGCTTCGGGGATTTCTCCTGCATCAGCACTGCCGAGCTTCACTTCCACCACTTCTCCACCAGGAGTCTGCTCAGAGGCAGCGTCATCGGTTTGCAGGAGAGACACGCGGAGCGTGTTTCCACGCGCCCAGGAGATGGAGAGGCGGGCAAGTGGACGGGTGACGCGGTGGAGCCGTAGAGGGTAAACTCTTGGTTTTTGTGTATCGAGGGTGTGCGGAACGACGGAGAGAGAGTTCAATTCTCCGGAATCTGACGTCACGCCGGGCATATCGCCGGAATATTCTCCCAGGGTTTTGCAGGGCAG
>NC_026145.1:1667135-1796459 GCF_000512975.1 Sesamum indicum
TAATTTAATGGAGGGTTTCAAAATTTGTTCGAAATGCGAGGGTAAAATTTCCACCTTAGAGTCGCTATTTTGTGATAAGCGATTCTTGAATGGGATAATTAAAAGGTCTGGAAGTTCACTAAAGACGCGTTTCTATTTCTTTTATTTTATATAGAAAATGTGAAATCCTGCAATTTCATAAAACCCTACTGCCCCTTTCTCACTCTCTTCCCCCTTCCTCTCAAAAACTCAAAACCCTAGAGAGAGAAAGAGGTTGCAATTTTTGATCTTGCGAAAATGTCGATGTCTAAGAGTTCCAAGATGCTGCAGTACATTAACTACCGAATGCGGGTGACTATCCAAGATGGCCGTCAACTCATCGGAAAATTCATGGCGTTCGACCGACACATGAACCTCGTCCTTGGTGACTGCGAAGAGTTCCGCAAATTACCCCCGACGAAAGGTTCCAAGGAAGAGCGCGAAGACCGCCGCACACTAGGCCTCGTCCTCCTCAGGGGCGAAGAAGTTATCTCGCTCACCGTCGAAGGCCCTCCTCCCCCCGACGACTCTCGTCTCAAAACCACTTCCGCTAACGCAATTCCTGGGCCCGGAATCGGCCGAGCTGCGGGCCGTGGTGTCGTTACTGGGCCGCTCACCCAGGCCCAGCCTGGACTCGCTGGGCCTGTCCGCGGTGTCGGTGGGCCCGCGCCGGGTATGATGCAACCCCAGATCTCTAGGCCTCCTCAGATATCAGTTCCGCCTATGTCTTATCCTCCGCAGCCTCAGGTGGTTAGACCGCCGGCTGTGGCTCCCCCGCCGGGAGGGTTTCCGCCAAGGCCTGGAATGCCGCTGCCTCCTCCGCCACAGTTCAGGCCCGGTGTACAGCCACCAGGTGGGTTTGCGCCTCCACCTCAGTTTGGACAGAGGCCCCCTATGGCGCCCCCTCCTCAGATGATGAGGGGGCCACCACCACCTGGGCCACCAAGACCGGGAATGCCTGGAGGTCCTCCACCTGGCCAGCAGCCACCAAGACCGGGAATGCCGCCTCCACCACCAGGTGGACAAGTTCAGATGTTTGGTCCACCAAGGCCTGGAATGCCACCTCCGCCCAATGCGCCGCAGAATCAGCAGTAGTAAGGAAGGTGATTTCTTTAGGTGAGTCAGTATCGATCTCTGATGTTATGAGAATGCCACTATTATTAAGTAGCATGTTGAGTGTGCTAGTATCGTTGCACTTGGTATGAATCTATTCAGAACTTCAATTTAGAGTAATTATCTGTAAAGATTTGTCTTGCTTGATTATTCATATATTTGTTTTGGTGTTAGTTTAATCTATTTCATATGTGGAAAGATACAAGGTTAATTATTTATATTATGCACCGTTGTATCCTAAATGATGTGGTAAAAGGATAAGAATTCTTTGACTATGTGAGCTCTGAGTTGCCTGTTAGGTTCGTTAGTTGTTTACATATTTTCCTGCCTATTGTGTTGCGCATTCTTGAGTATGTTGGTTTTGTAGCTATCCAAAGTGGAATAGAAGCGTCTTTAATGTCTTTAAACAGTCTTCTGTCAGTGATATAATAAAGGATATGAAAATTCAGAAAATAATACAAGAATTCTCCTAATCCTGAAAGTTTGAACAAATGCCGGTCACAGTATCTGCCTGCTTAGATCATAGTTTCACGATGTAGGCTATATAAATTTTTAGATTGTTTGGACATCTACATTCATTTATAGTAATGCTTCCATACCCTCCAATCACAAAGTTTTCTGATTTTCTAATTTAGGTGGATACTATATTGATCTTATTCTCTAGTATCGAACTTAAAAGTTTGTGCACCTAATGGTTTGAGTTAGTATTGTATCAAGAAAATTTTTCGGGTAGCCTTTTGGTGTGGCTTGAAGCAGACCCAATGTCTATCCAGCTCTGAAGCAATCTAACTATTTTACACTATTGCCATCTATTAGGGGTGGGAAGTGGGTGTATTGGAGGGAATCCAAAATGGACAATATCAACTGTAACACTTTTTTATGCTATTTGTTTCATTCAAAGTTTCTGGTGAACAAATCTCTAATTCTAATATTCATTCAAATTCGCTTTGGATTTTAGATTGCTGTCTTCTTTTAGTTGGATCATCATTGGGCAGTGGAACTTTTTGTTGGTTCCAATTAGATTTTGCCCAATATTATCTTATCTCTATTAACAATATCCAACTCGCTGGCTCTAGTTCCAGCATGAGTCTGACATGTGGACTGGATACCTTGTACTATCACCCCTACCATCAATAGATATCCTCTATTTATTAGGCCTGGCATTGATGCATAGTTCCGTTTCAGTACTCCTTATATGTAAACCACAGGCTGCTTATATAGACTCTATTATTCTTAGGACTTAGGTAACTATATGCTTGCGCACATCCCGTGACTTCTTTTGATCTAATTCAGCGAATTATGTTTAGCATATTGCATTTTGGTAAAGGTGATTGGTTAAAACTGGTGCTTCTATTTAATCAAATATCAGAAATATGACCTCATATTTTTGGCAGGGATTTCTCAGTTCAGCTGATCAACTGCCTTGAAGATTTATCCCAAGAAAGCTAGTGGTGGATTTGGACCTGCTATGGTGTGTATGAGATGTTCAATTAGTAACTAGGCTTCCTTATCTATTGACAATCAGGGTCCTTTTATGATGCAATTTCACAGTATTTGACAATGAATATATGTTTTGTCAGAGCAATCTCTTCGCTATTGGAGTACAGTTTCATGAATACTCAGCAGACATTTCACGAAGTCCTGCATTCCATCCGCACCTGTTCACTCATCTACAGTTAATGTTTTCAGATTCGCTTCTTACCAGTGAATTTTCTTTCAGCGTATGGCAAATGCAATCTTATTTCAATCCCTCCAGAAACTTGATTGCTCAAAGGTGTCTTTTACTAAAGCAGAAAAAATAACTAATTGGCAGTTGATTGAATTACAGTTACAAAAGTTGGAGTAGATTTTAGTGGAAAAAGAGAAATGGAAAGACATTAGAAAATAGAACACAAGATTTCAATCTGCGGTGGTAAAGATTCATATTTTTTTGGCTATAAACGAAGAGGCTAACACGGCGGAAGCTTACACTGAAGCAAACTGCACATCTCATCTTGTCCTCTATTCTCTTTGTGCCCATCGTCTATTTAAAATATCATCTTTTTTATTTGAGTATTGATGCATTCACTGGCAATATGGATATATCTTGTAGACTGGTGATTAGACTAGAATTATTATCAGAGATTTCATGTTCAGTTCAAGGCATACTGTAGTAGAATTGGTGAAAAAGGTTTTATTCAAATTTAATTATTTAAAAATAGTTGTTCTCTGGGACTTTAATTTCTTAGTAACTAAAGAAATGCACCTTGAAACTCTAATTATATACCGACTCCTTGAGTTTGCATCATTTTCTCTTAAAAGAAGAGGATCTTGGTTTAAACTCGATCTACTATCGAAACCCCACTCTCTTTGTACTAAAATAAAAAAACTCCTATTACATTCTTAAAATACTACAAGCTCGTTTCTTTCCTAGTGGACTTTAGGCCCAAATATTCATTAACCTTAATAATGTAGCCACGACTCCTTGGGGTGATGTGCAAAAGTCGAAGCATCGTCAAAACGGCGGCGTATTCATCTCCTCCTGCCCGTTTTATCCTGCAACTATGCCGTTGCTAGTCACTCCTCCTACCTTCTCCATCTTCATATCTTCAAAACTATCAAATCCACCAACACACGATGGGTACTTTTAGGAACGCTTCCTCAACCTCCAAAAAGGTTCTTTTTCTTTTAACTTTTTGTATTTTTGTAAAGTGTTGAGTTTGATAAAAAAATCTTCAATTAAAAAAAAAACAGGTGCAGAAACAGGAAAGAGAATGGTTGGGAGTGAGTTTCAAGCCAGAGAACTTCATTCCGGGCCTAATTATCGGGTTCATATTTGGGTTTTTGTTGGACTTATCCAAGCCCGCCAAGACTTCTGGTGGGAAGAAAGTTGGCGGCTCGGTGCTTGGCAGAAATCATCAGCAACCAAGAATTATGTTCACCAACGGTGATGAAGAGCTGAAAATGGTGTCCTCTTATCCATGAAATACTCACTTTTTCTTCAAATAAAGAATTGAATGGAATTTTTTCTATTTCGTGGTGTTATAGTTCGAAGTTATTCGTAGTTTTCATCTTTTGTCATTGGGGTTTTTGAGGATTTCATGGGTTGGTGAAATGGTACTACAAAGATGAAGGCCTTCTATGTAGAAAATGGTTTAAATTCTTGATATAATTGGTGATGCTGAAATTTCTTTTGGTATAAGATCTCGAGGTGGCTGAGGTAATCTGGCAATGAGACAGTAAATTATAAATTATAGTTTGCATGGGTTTTTTATGAATGCTATTTCTTGTTGTTCTGCTTTTTGAGTGTAAATAAAGAATTTACATAAACATTTTTTTAATTACAATTAACTTTGAGAATTTTTTCCATGTTATTATTAAAAGTCTGTATTACTATCATAGAATTAGACAATTAAGCATATCTCCTAAAGTTGATGTCTTTAGTGTTTTTTCTCTAAATGTGAGCCTATTTCGTGCATAAACGGCAGTCTACTTGAAGGATGATATGTTACTAATGACGAGTGTGCTGACTGAAAGCTGAACTTGTTTGACAGGTTTTAGTAGTTAGGCAAGACCTGAAGATGGGATGTGGAAAGATCGCTTCTCAATGTGCTCGTAAGATGTTTCTGATAGTCAATGGTTTTATAGTTACCCTATTTATTTAGGAATGTATAATTTTACGTCTTGATGAAATATGATTATATTGCTTACTCTGCAGATGCTGCCACTGGCATATATTCAGAAATTATGTACAGGTCTAATTTTAACCTAATTACTGTGTGATATTTTGTTATGATTGCCTATTTGATGCATTTCACCATCCCTATAATTTTTGTATCTTTGTTAGTTTGGTCAGCTCTTTGAAATATTCTTCCCTTACTCTGTTAGTATATTAATTGGTGCCTTTTTGAACTCCTCCAGCTTCTGTGGTTCCAACCTTTCCACTCCATTCCCTGGTTTCTGTTTTACGTTCCATTTATCATCTCGTCTAAACACTAGACATGTGTGGTAAATAGCTTTGTTAATCCTCGTAATTATGTGAATGATGTTATTGTTTTATCAGTCTTTTTGTTGGGATCATTGAACTATCTTAAGAAGGGTGGAGAATAGGGTTTCTTCATGCAAAGTGGTTAGGAATTTGAGAGTTGATTTTCCTACCAAGATGGCCCCACAACAATCATTAGATGGATGCATCAAAGATTGAATTACCTTTCTTGTTTTTTTTGGGCAAATTTGATGGCTAAAGTAATCTAGAATTTAGTGCACTCACGTATTTCTCAGTCCCCTTTACATTTGTTATCTTTACTTATAGTTACCACATTTAAAACTCCTTAACCTGTTTCCTTAGATGTCAGGGAAGAGTTTTAGCTTTTCACTGGTTGGATTTATCTCATTGGACCATCTTCCTTATGATAGTTTTATGAGCTTCTCCATCTGCTGACTTCATTTAAGAAATACCTAAATGCAGCCACCGGTCTCTTCTGAGGCAATGGGAACTTTGCGGGCAACCAAAAATAGTTGTTACATGCAAGAATCAGCAAGAAATGTAAGCAGGTGACCTTTTCGCTGGAAATATGTATATCCTCCATAGCCGAATCTGCTTTTATATGCTCATATATGACCTAATATACTTTTGTGATTATATCAGGAATAAGCTGAAGGATACTGCGGAGAGCATCGGCCTTCCAACTTTCACAGTTGCCGATGCTGGGAGAACTCAGGTGTTATTCATTCTTGCGTTATCAGATTATTAAACCCCGGAATCCCTCTTCGTGTACTTTTATACATAATCATGGGGACTTCTAAACAATTTTTTTTACCTGATTTCTGCAGGTTTCTGCTGGTTCTAAAACAGTTCTTGCAATTGGACCTGGTGTGTTCCTCATCCAATCTTTTGTTATTTCTTATTTATCACATTTGCCCCATTTTATCTGCATCTTTTGTTCTGCATTCATGGTGATGGATTAAATCACTGACTATGAAAGTATAACTCAACATACGGGTTTTCTCTCAACCTTCTGGACGCAACGACATTCTGCAGAAGTAGAAAATTTTCACTGTGATAGCATGATAACCTATGTCTATTATACTAAATGCTTTAACTGTCACCTTGCTGAACATTCTTTTGAAGATGTGTGTATATATATCACTTGCTTCCCTATTTGTGAGACGTATGTATTCTGCATGAACCACAAGTTTTTGTGGCGGAACAGGAAATAAATCAGCTGTGGATTCAGTGACTGGGAAGTTGCGGCTGCTTTGACGATGCTGGCTCTGTTCTTTCATAGATATAGCTTGGAGACTGATTGCTATAATTCTTCAGTTCTCTGTAGCTCCTCCTAATGTATAGGACCTTGCTATGAATTTCTACTCTTATTGTAACATTACCAACACAGCCATGGAAGATCTTTTCCCTTAATCATACTGAACTTGATCTCTTGCAAAGCTGGAAAAAGAGCAGTTCTTGATGTTCTAAATCAGTGTTCAATTTCCTGTTTTCTTTTTCTTTTTCCTGAAAAAATGTATTACAAATGGTGGTTTATAACACTATATATTAATTTTTTTGCTAGAGTATTTGTAATTTCATAAATATATTTAGAATTTGTTAAGAAATGATCGAGTATTTATAATTATAATAAATTTTAAAAGAGTTACGTTGTAATTTATTTTATTTTTTTTAAATATGATGTACTAATTTATATATTTTATTATTATTTATAATATATTTTTTAATATAGAAAATTATTTATTTATTTTATAATATTTGATCGTTCAACTGCAAAAAGATTAACCAGTTCCTCAGACTCAAAACCAATCTTGCTACTGAATGAACAGAAATATTATATCAAAAATATTGGCGTACAATATATCAAGCACCACGTACTACCACGCTGCAGCTCCTAATACCTCTTCAAAACCCTCGGTTCACTACTTCTGTGTCTGACCAACGCTCCAATAAGACTAGCAAAGAAATCCGCCAATTCTTGTGCTACCGTTCGGCGATAATGGCGTCTCGTTACAGAGCAATCTCAAGACCAGCAACCAACCTTCTCAAAACCACCTTTACGAAGCCATCCAGCAGACCCGCCTTTACTGTTCAATCAATACACTCCTCATCGACCCTTTTCTCAAGGTGCTCTCTTCAAACCCTAGAATTCTATAACCATTTAAAATCTTAAGTCAAGATTTGATTTTTGTAAGTTATTTCTACTTTATGAGCTTCTTTTTCAAATGGGTTTGCTTTGAATTACCCGAAGTTACCTTCATCATGTTCGTTACTCAGTTCTTGGTTCAAGGTTTCATTTTCTTGGCACTCGTTGGGAATTTGGTTGCTTTATAATCTTTTTGCAGCTTGGTTTCTCAGAAAATCCCTAAGAGGTTTCTTTAAGTGGCCTGTTTAAATAATTGGATCGAGATTCAGTTTTATGCTTTCTAGATTGATTTCATTAAATACCAAAGCTAAGTTGAAGGCCATTTTAAGTGGCTGTGTTAATTTTTTGTGTTTGAATGTGTGCATTTCAGGCCATTG
Organism: Sesamum indicum; assembly: GCF_000512975.1. NCBI lineage: Eukaryota > Viridiplantae > Streptophyta > Magnoliopsida > Lamiales > Pedaliaceae > Sesamum > Sesamum indicum. The sequence continues at coordinate 1,674,775 of NC_026145.1, forward strand.
CCTCAAATGGTTGCCCTCCAGTCTCTATTGCCACTCCACACTGCAGTGTCCTCGGCGAGGCTCACTTCTTGTCTAGGTGCAGACACCACGGGCTGCAGGTCTTTGTCTCAGGGTATGCTCTGCAGTGCGAACCCTGGAGTTTGATAGATTTTGTAATTTTTCTGTAAGGATACTTCTTTGTTCTTTCATATCCTAACAGAGTTTCTTTATTTTTCTTTATGCCATCTTTTCTTTCTTTATTTTAATTGTTTTACTTCTGTTGTGTGCATCTTTCGTTGTTCTCATGTGCCATATTCATTTCCTATGCAGTTTGGGCATTACGAGGGGTGTTCATGTTAGCTGTTCAGATATTTGGTTTGCAGATTAGCTTAAGTTAATAAAAGTTTAGGAACATTACTGGGGAATGGACTATGTCATGAATTTAGGATCAAACTTTTTGAATTTATCGCTGGCTGCCAACCAATTGATCTTAATTGGAGTCAAGATGTCTGTATTTTATGCCCTCATTTCAAACTGAATGTCGTAGTTTGGTATTGGGAGTGACAGAATTTAAGACCAGTGAGCAAACATTGAGCTACAAGACTTGGTATTTCAAAACATTATTAATGAATACGCGTCTGCGTATCGGAGTTATATTTTACTTTTAATAAGAGCCAAAAAAACTCTTTCTCGAATGCGCATTCCCTTGGTTATCTGAATTGCCAGAGGATGTAGTAAAAGATATTAAGTTTGATAACCATTTTCAGTTAAAAAGGAATATAAAGTTATTGGCGTCAAGTGCAAGGGGAATTACATATTTAAGTAGAAATTTTGCAAGTTTAGGATCAGATCTAGGCAACTTCTTTGTTTAAGGCATTGGAATGTTTTAGCATCTTATGTTGTAGAAGTCACAATTAGTTCAAATTTTCAAGTACCGACTCTGTGGCGGCATTCATGGGCTTGTAAATTACGTTATCCTTAGTGTTATCTAAAGCTGCATTCAAGTATTTTGCTGCAGTAATAGCTTTTGGAAACTTGTGAGAAGGATTTCCTTGTATTCTCTCACCTAGACCAATTATATTTTTGCCTGCGGGGTTGCTCAATAACATCAAACATACCTAATCGTCTCCCTCACAATATTTTGACCTTTAATTTCGTAAACAATTTAGATAGGACGTGATGAATCATTGCAGCTTCTAATTCATACCGTGATAATCCTGTTCATTTTATTTTGGGGAATTCTTGTACGTTATAGAGTCAGTCACTTGTACTTTCCATCAGAACTTTTCATATTCCTGGCCTTTTTATGAGTCTTTTTCTCATTCTTTTGTTACAATTGGAGAAGGGATTTGCTGCCACCAGCCTACCACCTGATTAGTTAGGCACCATGTGTCTACATCTGCGGCACTCATGTATTAAGTAAGAGTTTATGTTTTTTTCCCTAAATGGATAACGTACCCTTAGTTTTCCTGTATGCTGGTTGGTTGTGTTTGAATGTTATTTTTGTTTCATAGTTCCTTTTGTTAGATTTGTCTTGTTTCTTCATGGTCTTGTCTGGTTTCTCGATCATATGTAGAGTATTGGGAAGAAATGAGAAACTTATTTTCCTTAAGGCTTTTAGATATAAGAAGGTTGCAACGGAATTTTCTGCATCACAATAGGATCTCCGTCTCCTATCTATCACTTATTGTTAACTGTTATTCATATGGACACCGTCTTGAAGGTTGAGATTTTGCAATTCTTTATTGTTCGGGCAACGCAAAAACGACAGAACTCTGCATGCAAATCAAAGTTCACAAACATATACCTTCTGCTATGTATTTAGAGTTGCTCAGTCTCAGTAAATCGCCACATTTTTACTTTTGACGGAAACAAGATGCTGTTAGTTATTAGTTACTCTTTTGTATGTTGTTGGAATGTGTAATATTGCAAAGATGATCCGGTCAATGATTTTTGTCTCTCTCAATCAGTTCTTACCTTTGTGTCTGGGTGATTCTAGCTTTACGTCTCCTGATACACAATTTTACGTTGCATTATTCCTTATGCGTGGTTTCCCTTCTTATTTCAGAACTAGGTCTCAGCGTACCTCGATAAGAGATGAAATGCTAAAGCTCGAAGAACAAGCTTGATTTGATGGTCATGGTTTCTTATCACATCAGTTTCCATTTACATTCTCCAGCATCAAAAACTCTTGTCAATTTTGTATAAGCAAATATTCCTGGATTTAACTTTGGGTTATGCATCTTCCAGTTGAACTTCTCTTCCATTCTCAAAGTCCACTTCTCCAGTTTATTCATGGCTTCCATTGACATTTCTGTTGCTATAGAGTCTGCCGACTGCCGACATGCCAATGGCTCTTAGTTTAGTTAATGAAATTAAGACCCCATAACCATAAAGTTATGAGTTTAAATTCCACAGCCGGGCTTCAAAACTATGGTATCAATTATCTGATGAAATGTTTCCTCAATTAAAAGTATATACGGATAATTATTTCAAAAAATACGTTTTGTAGCCACATTTTACATAATAAATTCTCTAAGTGCACTGTACTAACATTCTTTGAGGTTGTAATTGTAATTATAAATGCATATCATTCAATCGTGAAACTTTATCGAAAAATCCTCTAAGTGCATTGCACTAACACCCGTTCAAAGGGTATACTATAATTTTGTAAAGAAAATTAAGCTTATCTTCAGAGGGTGTCGATATAAATTTATCCTTTCAAAATTACAATTTAGTTCTCTATTATATATTTGAAACAATTTAGAGATGTCAACACAATCAACCCAAAATTAAAATAGTACGCCAAGAGATGACGATCAAGGCCTAAGCACAAAACGGTCTTGATTTCATGACTGATCATGATTTTTTTTTTTTTTTTTAATGGCTGATCATGACTTGACAGTGCATGAATCCTAATATTTATTACTGTATTTATAATTTTTTTATTTTTAACTATGATAACTAAGTCTCGTCATTCTTTTTTATTTTTATTTTTATTTCTCCTCTGAGGGGAATATAAAAAGGAAATGCAGCTGAATTTGTCAGGAAGGTGGTGGAGACTTGGAGACAAACACTTTACAAAGAACATGGAAATATCCCCATCCATGCATGGAGTGGAACCCCATTACCATTCAACTTACCATTTATATATATATTTTTTAAAAATATATTTATAATCATAATAAATTTCAAAAAAGCCATCTTATCATAATTTACCCATTAAATTATTCAAAAGGCATTTAGAAAGCAGCAATGGGCAGTTGGGGATTTGAGAAGTATTTAGGTCAAAGTGATGGAGTGGCGTTGAAGATACATACATAATACCTCGTTATATATACATTATTATTATACACTGAATTTAAATAATGATTCTTCATCAACCAATCAATCTTTTTTTCTTTTTCTTTTTAAAATAAATAAATTAAAAATGGGTGGCAACTACGGATTATATACAATTTATCTCCTGTATTAATAAAAAAGTCCCTATAAAAAAACAAAATGCAATTTACCTCCCCCGTCAATTTGCAGAGAGAGATAACTTGCATCATTTTTTAAATCACAAGAAGGTAAATTGCACTTCATTTTTTCAACAAGTTTTTTTGCACTTTTCTATTAATATAAGGGGTAAATTGTATTTTACCCTAGCAACTACACTAATACCATTGGTTGCGCCCCACGAGCAGATCAAATTTTTTATTGCAAATTCTATTCTATTTTATAATCTATTCAACATATACACGTCACAAATATAATTTTTTTTTAAATAAAATAAATATTGCGTGTGTTTACCACATATAATAGTAGATGGAATAAATTTTACAACAGAAAATTATATCAAATTGAGGATTATTATCAATTTTCCAACTTTATTTATTCTGACAAATTTTATAAATCCATCCATTGTATAATTCTTGAACTGATTAAAAGAAATCAGATCGGAAAAATTTTATAAGATATTACATTTTTTAAATTAATATGATCATCAATAAAGTATTTAATTTATTGCGATCCTTACTGTTAAAGGAATTTATAAGCTCGTAATATGTAATATTTTAAATTTTATTTTAAATAATTACTAAACATATTTACGCTACGAAAAGCTTATAAAATCACCCAAACGTAGACTTTAGTTTTTATCTCAAAATCTTTGCCTACATTACCATCACCTTTTTATTTTGAATAATTAATTTATGTAAATAATAATAATAATAATAATAAAAGTGTGAAGGATGCATGAGAACAAGAGAAGAAACGCATGTGATATACTGGAAAAATGTTGCCCCTTTAAACATATTATAATAATAATAATAGAGTAAATTAAAACTACCTACCCTGAGATTTGACATAATTACGAATAATTTCTCATTAATTACGCACCATTTGCTTCAATTATTATAAAAGATTAATTACTTAAATAATTAATGGTGCAGAGGACAATACTGTACTACTTGTTTGCTTCAGCAGAATTATTAAATATTTAAAAAAAAAAAAAAAGAGATTAAGATTCTGTTAATTAATTAAAGTAGATAGGTAGTAGCGTAGGCCTATGGATCAGTACCATGTCTGGGATCTTACACAAACACTACACTACTATATATATACCTCTTTCTTACCAAACATTATTACATATATACCACTGTACTAATTAATAAATAAATAAATAATAATAATTTAAAATATTTTGTTTTAAAAAAAAAAAAGAGTACTATTAATTTCTCAAACTTAATTTGTTCAACTTAGAAAAATTCATACATTGGTTCTCTTTTCTTGGTAAAATTTAAATATTTGGAGAAATTTGACTGCACGATAATAGAATTGATGACATACAATTCAATTGTAAATTATAATTTTTTTATAATATATATATTGAAAAAATCAAGAAATTGTTCTCCTCTTTGTGTTGGAATTAAATTGAATTAATCTTCTAAAAAATATAAAATTGAAAATAAAAAGTTAGAAGAACAATTTGTTTATTGTGTAATTAGTTGATGTGCAGTGTGTCTTTCTTTATTTTTGGAGGAGCAATATTGAGAGCATTTAGTGGTACAATTGAATTAATTAGATCCATGCATGCATGTTGCACTAATATTTGATTCGCAATAAATTAATTAAGATTAAATATCAATTTTTATCTAATTTTTATTAATAATTGATAAATGTTAACTAACGAAAAAATTTATATGTTGGACGAAAATCTCAAAAAAGTATAATTATCCCTCATTTTTATGACTGTGGTCTTGAAATTCACCACCTAATTTATTAAATATTTTTATTACATATATAAATATATTCGCTAATATATATAATAATAATAATATATAAATTAAGTACATTTTCAAATATTTTAATATAAAAATTGTTTTTCTAATAAAGAAGAGTATTCTCTAGTTAAATTACTTATAAAATTATTTAATTTTATGTTGGTCCTTTTTTTTATATATTATTATTTTCTCTAATTTCAATTTCAAATATTATATTCGTTTACGGAAACTAAATCAAATTAATAGAAAATATAGTAAAAAAGACTTACTACGTCATATTATTTTTGAGAAATGAATGTACATATAGAGTGTATGAAAATATAAAGAATAGATGCATGCAATTGCTACCGACACACACCCCATCATACATATATATTTGAAATAAATGCATGCAAATTAATCATAAAATTGTTTCAAGGACAAATCAAAATTTAGTTCAATAATTTGCCCCAAAAAGAATTAAATAAACTGTAATAAAGGACACTAGCTAGCTAACAAATGTTCCTATAAATCTTCTATTTTTCCTTCTTCCCTAATTCTTTTTTCTTTTAATTATCCTGAAAATCGTCCAACAAAAATAATGCGAAAACTCAATGAGTTTGGAATTAATGTTCCTAATTAAGATAAATTAATTCTGTAAAAAAAAATTAAAAATTAATTAGGAAAAAATCTCTAAACATCTCCATCAATAATGCCTTGTCACTAGCTAGCTAGCTGCATGCCTAAATCAGCTGCCTAAAATCGGGCCCGATATGTTGATGAATCAAGTAATCATCGCCGTTTGATACATCAAACATCACGGCCTGATGGTGGTGGTGGTGATGGTGGTGCAGGAATTGTTGCTGCTGCTGCTGCTGGGCTCGTAGCATTTCCTTCTGCCTTCTCAGCTCAAGAACTTTCCTATGTGAGTTGGAATGCTTCGTCAGGACAAACGTCGGGCTCGCTGCGGGCCGGTATTCGGGCACAAGCCGTCCTGATTTGTACCTCACGCCACACGCATTGCACAGGGTCTTCGGGCCCATGGGCCCTGTCCGCCACTGCGGCGTCTTGTCGGTGGCGCAATGGAGGCACTTCCGCCCCTCCCCACCAGGGGATGCAGTCTCGGGCCCTTCCCGTTTCTTCTGCACACCCGGCTTGGCCGCCTTCTTCACCGCGGTGACGTCAGATTCCGACGATGATGACATGGCGGGTGGCGTTGGGGACACCACGAGAAGGCGTGATGTCCAGTTCCCTGGAGCGGTGCGTGAGCGCTTGCTGCGGGCCTTGGCGGGGACCGGCGTCTCCGGTGGAAGCAAGGGACCCGGATGGGTGGTTTCGGGCTGGAATTGATATTGGTAATCGGCCGAAGCTTCGTCGGTTCGGGCCTTCATTCCTTGTATCAGCTGCAGCTTCTGCAGATCTTCACTGGAAAATGATTCATCCACGAAATTCGACAGCCATTCTAGCTCAGCCAAATCATCGTACTGTAAACATCATGTTCAAAATCATTAATTTACTCAAAACAAAACAAAAAAAAGAATTGCAACATACACTTTTTCTTTAGCAGCCTTCTTTTCTGTGTGTATTTTTATTGGGTTTTTCTCCCAAGAAAGTGAGATGGGCTGTCTGTTTTCATTTTCAGAAGGTTACAGAAGAAGAGTGTAATTAACTACAATTATTAGATTTTTATTGCTTAATTTCGTCAAAAGTTAATTAATCTTTTCTAATCGCTCATAAAAGATATAATTTCATGTTGCATGAATGATGCAAGTGTCCGTTGAAATTACGTACCGGGACACAGAGTTCACTGGAGAAGTTGGCACCGACGGAGCAACGGGGCCCGCCGATGTCGGCAGGGTGGAAATGCGGCTCAGCCGTGCTGACGGCGGAGAAGGAGGAATTGCATGAGGTGTCGACCGCAGTGACGGTGGAGGAGTCGGTGGAGGACACGGCCATGAGGCCGGTGTCGACGGCCGACACCAAGTTGTCGTCGGTAGGGAAGTCGAGGAGGTCTTCAATGATGAAATGGTCGCCATTTTTCCCGTCGGAGGGCCGTTTCTCCGCTGTGGATTGGGCGCTGTAGAAGTAGTCCGCATTGGTGGTTTCCATTTTGGAATTATAATTTTCTTGATCAACGCAACACACAGTAACACACAAAAAATGGGATGTGAATTGAAGAAGAGGAACGAGTGTCGGAGAAATGGAGTATAGTGTGTGTGTGTGATTTGGGTGAGAGAGAGAGAGAGAGTTGAAGGAGGAAGAGTGAAGTTGTGGGGGGAGAGAAGTGAGGAGAGGGGGTTTATTTGCGTTAGAAGGGGACAGGCAGACAGCTATAAATTTGGATTTTGACGAGGAAAAATTATGGCTTGAAAAAGAGGTGAAGATTTGGTTGTTTTTAATATGGCAATAAAAAGGCGTAACGCATGAAATGATCAAAATGCCCTTTGATCTCGACTTTTTTTGCCATGCTAAAAATTTGGACTTTGACGAGGAGGAGTTATGGCTTGGAAAACATGTGAAGATTTGGTTAGTTTTCAGATGGGCCATGGAAATAGGGTAAAATTTTTTGTTGTGTAACGGAAATGACAAGAATGCCCTTGGTTTGTGTAGAGTAGACAGCAACGAGAGATTTTTGGTCATGGGGTGCTATGATTGGTGGACCACACGTGAGGTGTGATGTAGGAGATGATTTGGAATGGTCTTTACTTAAGAAGTAGGTCATCCCACCCCCACTACACCCTTTTTGAGATGAGAGGTGGGAATGGGATTCACTGCGAAAAGTGCAATGGGACCGACCATACATAGATGTTAGTGATTTGAGGAAGTTGGACATATCAATGGTGCATGGTTTATGAATCAAGAAAGCATCTACTAACCAAATATTTGAACTATACAGCTAGTTTTGTAATTATTATTATTATTAATAATAATAATAATTAAATTTTCAATGTTGCAATTTCTCAAAATAAAAATAAAAATTTAATTCGACGAAAAAACCCCTTGTGTTTCGTAAAGTCATATGAACCACATTACTCGTTACTAAATTAAGAAATGATGATTTCATTATGTAATATTTAACTTAAATTTAATTAATTAATTTGAGGGCAATTTAGGAAGTTAAAAAATTTGAAGGAAAAAATAAGGAAGTAAAAACTACCCAAAATTGTAGGAATGTCGGATATTCCATGTCCGATCACAACCTAACTTCCCAAATGAACCGATCAAATAGGTTGAAATGTTCAAATCAGTTGTTAGCTCAATTATATATAACACCACCAACACTCCACTTATATAATTGTCCAAGAATTCCCAATTACCCTATTTTTTTTTTATATACTATCCATCTCGACACATAATAAAAATAGGAAGTTCAGCTCATTCGATCCTCTACTTTATGAAATTTTGAAAATGGTCTCAGAATTAGAAAAATTGAATACAGTTAGCTTTATGAAATTTTCTTAAAATTTTAAAAAATTCGACACATTTATTTCTCTATTTTACGAGATTTGTGGGATTAGACGTATCAAAATTTCTCAATTTTATTACTATTTCGAAATTGTATCATGGCAGTCATGATTAATTCGTTGTACAACAATTATAGCTTCAAGTACCACATGGTAATCATGTAATATTTGCTTACAAGCTAGACCATGGGACGTACGTACGTATTATCACCATCACCTACACCTATATTATACAATGACAAAATTAAAGGGAAAATGAAATAATATTTTTTAGTGTATGATCGATAAATAATTTGAATTACAAATATTTGTTTAATTTTGTGTGCTAGCTATATAAGTACAAAAATAATAATTATTTGGGAGGATTGTACTTCCGCTTCTTAATTAATTATAATCAATTTAAACAATTACAGATACACTTATCAAAAATAATATTATTTATAAAAAATATTTTTACGTTTTCAAAAATTACACATACATTACTAAAATTGTCATTTTATCATTTGTGGTCTCTGTAATTATGCAAGAGGTAAAAATAATTTATATGTAAATATAATTATTTGTAATTATTATACATCAGCTTCGTTCGTGAAAGATTATGCGACCGTTCCCAAATAATTTTTTCAGACAAAATAATAGTAGAATTAACGGCTTATTTAATTAATCATGCAAAATATTAAAATTAATGAAATTTTTTAACCCTTGGCTTAAATTATAAATTTTTTTTTTAACATTAGTTCAATTTATGAGTTGTAATTGTTATAAATGTAGATATAATTTAGACAGAGCGGTTAAGATTCCGCCATGTGGCTCTGATTCTTACCGTGGGGCTTCAAACAACAACTCGGAAATACAAATGTGGAGAAACGTGGCAGTTGGGGATTGGTGAATAGTAGGTAAAAGTGAGGGTGGTGGACGGAACGGCAGCAATCCCTATGGCCAAGTACGTGGATAAGGTTTTTACTGCTCCATATATTTATATATATTATTTGACATAAAAACTATAAATTAGGTAAAATAAAAAAGAGCAGAAAAAACAATAGAGAGTATAATTAATCAAAATAAAGAATTATAATAAAAAAAAAATAGGAGTAATTTTGTAGTGAAGTCGATATTTTTTTAAAGTGTATATATGATTCAAAAAGTAAGGGTATTTTGTGTCAATATCGTTGAAGATTCTGGTAGGATGTAAAATATAATTATTCAAATAATAGGGATGATATGTGTAATTAAATTATAGATTATGGGATGTAAATGTAATTATTTTTTTGTAATTTTTAGTTCTCTATATGATTTTATCTCGAATAATTGCATATATTGAAATATATGGACCAGAATCCAATCGTCATTTTATATATATATATAATTATATATGGTATATTCCTAGTGATACCTTTGAGACTTAAACAATTAATGATAATTTGAAGGGTGGTTTTAGTAATAATAAAAAATATTAAGGGAAATTAATGGGTCCAAAAGGGCACGTGAGGTGTGTCAGCCAGTCATGTGACTGCGCGTAAGCTCTGGTCACGTCAAAAAGCCTAAAGTGACGCTACTCGATGCCACGTGGCCAACATCTGAGAGGGTTTTGCCATTGCTTGGATGCTTCCTCCTGTCCAGATGATAATATAAGAACGTGCGAACACGTGCCGCTCTGTGTCACGTGCTCCTCTTGCCAAGTCACGTGTTCCCCTTTTGTTTTGAAGCCCCAGGTCGGGTGAAATAAATATTAAAATTGACATCTTATGAATTTGAAATTACCAACTTAAATTTTATTGTACGTCAACATATTTATATTAAACTATATAAATTATTATTATTAATTATATTAAGTAAATCAAAAAGTAATCCAATATATCAAAATTAATTGTTGAAATTTATTTATCATTATTAGTTAAAAAAATAATTAAGAAATGAGATAGCGTACACAGTCCATCTGATCAATGATACATTTACTTACAATTTATCTCAAACAAAAAATTAAATTCATGAATTCTTTTTCTATTCTTTATCTCTTATTTTTCACTCGCACTTTCTATTTTTTTGGATTAAAACTATATTCTAATATGTATTTTAAAAAACAACATTTCATATATGTGTATATATATATATATATTACTTTTATTTCTTTATAATTATAAAAATATCTATAAAAATACTAAATAAAAGAAAAATAAAAAAAATAATATAATTTTTTTTCTAACGTCAATATTCCTTCCAAACCCTAACAGAGTAGGTCGAAAGTAAATTTGGTAGGCCGAACAGATTTATTTATGTATAAATGTATTACTATTTACTACTACTACTACTACTTTAGTATTAAAAAACTATTTAGTGGGGTGAAATGATTAAATTTTCTATTTCAAATTTAATTATATTTTTTATTTTATTTAATAGATATATATTACATCATATATCCCATATAAGGAAAAATTTTGTAAGAAATGTTAAATAAAATAAAAAATATATAATAAAATGTAGAATAAAAACTTCGAGCCAACTTATTGTGCCTTGTGATGACATTAAAACTTGCAGCTGCTTATGAACAATGAACCTCATATTATATTAAACTATAATAAATATAACAACTACGTACTCACTTAATTCTATGATTATAAATGATCTTATAACTGGCTGCTTTATCAAAATAAAAAGTAAAATGCAGACACCAAAATGTATGGGCTCATTTTTTATTTTTTATTTTTTTGCACTTTCTCTCCAAATCTTTTAATTTTGTTGCACTTTACGTTTTTTGGAAAATAATGACAATATTCCATCCGTGTATGTACACACGCCTGAGGGTTATTTTGAATTTAATAAAATTGTAAGTGTTAAATGCAGACAAATTCCTAACGTATAAAATCATTAGTAATTTGTTTCCCAACCTTTTAGTGAAAACAAAATAAAAAAAAATCCAAAAAGTGGAGAAAAATTCAATACATAGTTTGTAAATAAACAACTTCATATTACAAGACAAAATCAAACAAAAATATTATGAACTTTCTGCAATATCAGGTGTGTGAAACCCCTAAATAGAACGAAAAAACAGAAAATAAACTTCAATTTGCAAATAAAAAACTTCAACACAACCACAAAATCAACAGAACATTAAAAAGATTAAAAAAAACTAAATGAGAAAATAAAAAAGTATCATCTAACCCAATTGAACTTCAACAACTCAAATAAGAAAACCACGAAAAGTACAACTTCATAACAAAACAAAATACACTACTAATCAAACCTAAAAAAGAAAAAAAGAATCATTTGTATTGCTGTCGGCACCATCATCAAGCATATGTCTCTATTTCAATCCGTACCAACATTACATTGGACTTGTAATGTAAAATGATTTATCTACAGATAAAATATTAAATTTTTTGACCTTCTATCAAACCTTTTCTCCATATTTTCTTTAATTTATATTTTTTTTGTTTTCTGTAAAAAAAAAAAAAATAGGGGCAAAGTTCAAATAATCCCATACATTCTGTATTTAACCCTTACAATTTTATTGAACCCAAAATCGCTTTCAAACGCCTGTACACACAAAAAAAGTATTTCATCATTATTCCCCAAAAATTACGGAGTGCAATAAAATAAAAAAATTGGATGGAAAAATGATTAAAAAAAAGGCTGAGTGGCAAAATGCAAATAACCCCCGCATATTACCAAAAAAAGAAAAAATCAAAATAGAACATGTAACGACAGAATCTATTAAATCATGACATTTGAGCCCTCAATTGTTTAAAATATTACAATTTGATCTAATGGGCATTTTGATCATAAAAAATAATCAAAATACTTCCACCATTTTATAAGAGGTAATTTTGAAATATCATACGTAAAATTCACTAAATACGTGTCCAATGTAACTACATGCAAAACGGAGTAAATCTCAATCCAACTAGTTGTAATCTTTTATTTAATCAAAATATATACATAAATGTTGTAAACCTCTTAAGTATAAATGCAACTTACCCTAAATATTTCATGTAAATATGAAAAGACAATTTCATTTTATATTAATTATTAGTTTCTATTTCTTTTCTTATACTCGAGTATGAAGTATTTTAACAAATGATGTAAAGTTTATCAAGCCTCGAGTGCAGTAACTATAATCATCACTCTAACAAGAATATATTGATAATTATAACAAATCTTAGAAGTGTACTGTTTTCTCTATTCTTACAGGAAACAATTTAGCATATTATTTAGTACATTCAAATTAAAGACAGATCAAATTCATTGATAATCAAAAAACACATTCAGAAAAAATATTTATTAAAAGAAAGACCAAAAAAGCACTATCAAAATAAACATATACCAAACATTAATGAAACTCAAATAGACAATCTTTCAGTTAAGAGATTTCAATCTTACTGCTCGAACAAGACTTCATCGCCCAATATCAGCACCATTGAACGAAATGAATTGTAATTCAAATGTTACCTGCATAATTTTGTGGTACCCCACATATATCCATCAGCAGTAGCATTGAAGAAAACACAACCAGGAACGAGGAATACGAGATAAAAATGAAATAAACACATGTACATTGGCTGAGGATACAGTTAAGGACTAGAAGAAATACAGAATTTGTGTTAACGCAAGACATACCAAATCCGCAATCAGATGTAACGACAACTGAACTTGACAGGAACTAGCCAACTTTTATTCTTCACTTGCACCCTAAAAAGGAAAACAATGGCTCGGGCATCTGAATAAATCATGAAAAACCAAATAGAAAAGCTGTGGGCATCATATAAAACCATCAATCAGCTATTCAACCTTGGTGCAAATGATGCATCAGTGAGGAAGCTGAAAGACATGTACCTGCCATCCACAATGGCACAACTTTTGTTCCTGCAATACAACACCTAGCTCCATAAGCAGAAATGAGTAAGACACCTGCAAAATTCAGAACAGAGATGCAAATACAGAAAGATACAAATGAAGCACACTTGCTCACGTACAGAAGCCACAAGATCAAATGTCAACCTTCCAACATAAAATGTTAAGAAACTCTGAAAGCACACTTGCTCACGTACGGAAGCCACAAGATCAAATGTCAACCTTCCAACATAAAATGTTAAGAAACTCTGTAAACATCCAGAGAGAAGAGCTGTCCAACGAAAATACACTTCTTACCATTGAACTCAACTAAGGTTACTAGACCATAGCATTATTTTGCTCTGCTCTGTTGAGTTTACATTTCCAACAAGCTACAAAACAATGCACACAACAATTAACATATAATCAACCACAATTCTTAAGTTTGCTATCAGACTAGCGATGTCACTCCCATGTCAACCTCCTGATCCACAAAATCATGGGCAAAAGTTCGGTAAATAATTTGAACAAGCCTTATAAGAAACGGGCATTTAACTGACAACACCCAGTCTCCGTTGCAAAACCGGATTGTATGTTTCATAATACAATCACAATCATAATACAGCAGCTGCACTCTGCCTTCAATTAATTACCGCATGATGCTATACAAAATTTAACCAATAACTGAACTAAACCCATTGGAGATCTAAAACTAGGAAAGACAATTAGACATGATTGCAGTCTAGGTGTTACATATAATTCTGTATGTTGATGCTAAGGGGAAGCATACATCAAGCTCCTGATAGGCACAATGAGTCAGTTTGGCTGGAGAAGAACTTGTGATTCCATCCCCAATAGGGAAAAAATTGGAATGTGCGAATATAGCTCAGTGAAGGGGGTTAATGCCCCTGTGAACTTGCTAGGATTCCCAACAAAAAATGATCCTTCAAGATACAGTTCTCCCATAGCACACAGACGCAATGTACAGATTTTTTGCCCATTTTTCCTGCAAGTAAATATAAGCAACTCTAAGGGCCAACCAGGGCAAAATTGTTCCAAGAACATGAAAGAGAATATGAAAAGACAACCTTAACATGTACACTGGGGAAAGCAGAAGTCCGAAGCGTCTCCTGTGTCTCATCTGAAGGTTTTCTTCGGGGAATGCTAAGAACAAAGGCTGATTGATCCCATGTTGCTGCAGTTGATGTGATACGGTAGCCAGCATCCCACCTCTTATGAATGCCTTCGCTTGGATAAAGAAAGTCCAACTCCACAACCTGAAAAAGATAAATGAAAATAAGTAGTTTAATTCATTTATTTTTTATTCTTTTACAGTTAGTGTGAAGGGGCAATATTACAAAAAGTAACTAGGACTGCAGTATACCTGATCCGCAAACCCTGCCCCACGTGACATAACAATTGCCCATCTAGTTCCTGCAGTTGCCATGGCTGTAACACAGAATCCCTCCCTCCATTTTTTGTTGATCCATTTAAATGGAAATGATTCACTAACTTTATAGGACTGCTGCAGATACTGGGTGCCTGTATTTTTGAAGGTAAAACCACCCAAAAACCATTAGCTAATCACATACTGAATCAGAAAATACCCAGGTCTTGAATCGTGATACCAACCCTTTGACATAACCACTAATGAGCTCCCATTGTTAGCCCCTGCTATTGCACTGATGTAATAGTTCTTCTCCCAATGTTCCATAATCCATTCCTGCAGCTCATAAAACAGAGAGGAATTAGTTAATTTGCCTCCAAATATGTCTTAAAGGAATTAAAGTACTAGCAGCCACAAGTTCATGAATGTCACATATACAATATCAAATAGCTGAAATGCTATATAAAGACCCAAAAAGTGCATCAGTACTGACCTTGTGAAGGAAATAAGGAGACAGTTCATAAACTTGACAACTAAAACCAGTCCCCGCATCCATAATCAGCGCCCATAGATTTGAACAAGATGCCACACAGCTTACAAATAGTCCATCCTCATTTCCTTTCTCAATATGCTGAGCCAGTCTAACATCCGCAACATTGTAGTGATATCTACAAAACCAATGTAAGGAGGGGTCTGTATTCGTCTGAAACATCCTAGAATACAGTTGAAAGAGCTACACCACGATACCTTTGCTTCATTGGTCTTCGGGCATTATACACACTAATCCACTGTGCAGCAGGCATCCCCAGGCGGACCTTTTTCTTTCGTTGCTCGTCATCATCATCATCGTCCATCATAAGTCGTGCTCTCTTTTGTCCCACTTGATATATGAGCTTCACAATGCAAAAGTAAGTCAACAAGAAGAAAACAAAATTTTCCACAATTTTTCAAGGTTAATAAAACTTAACACATACAATAAAATTTCAAGATACCTTCTGGGCACCTTCAGTATTGATTGGCCTGATGTCTGGATTTGGACCAACTATTCCATCAAAGAGGGATATATATTTCGCATAATTAGGCTCCTCATCAAACTTTAAGTTAACAACATACTCAACGAACTGTCTAAAAGGTGCAGGACAGAAGCAACAAAGAGCTTCTGGAGAAGTTGCCATCTTCTTTTTGCACACAAGGAAGCCTTTATTCTCACCCTAAGTAGAATATAGAGTAAGCGCCACTAGCGAACTGTCCATAATAAAAAGTCATATCGCAGATCCACAAAACCAACCTGATACCCTTGCCAAGGAAGCCGGCCACGGAGAAGAAAAACGAGGGTGTACGCCAGGGACTCTAAATCATCTCTACGGCTACCAGTTCTTCCAAGATGAGCATGCACACTAGCATAGCGCATAGTGCCTCTGCAGCAGCAAATGTTTTCATGCATAAACAAAACCATAACTTGAAAGAGAATAAAATATAAATGACTATAAGGAGAAGAAAGGGGTAATCATAACTTTACCTGAATACATCCGGTCGTTGATCATAATCAACATGAAGTCCAGTAGAAGCATCACTCCAGCGGGTAGCTGCAATTTAGAACACGGAAAACACGATAAGGATTGCTCGATATGTGTTTCAAAATAAACAGAATACAGAATGCGCCAGTTATATTACCCAATCCAAGATCAACCAGAAATAGTTTTTTCTCATCAGGTGTTCCAGGTGGCCCAAGCAAAAAGTTTTCCGGCTTTACATCCCCATGCACATATCTGCAGGGCTTGCGGTGAGCATGCCAGTTTAGATACCTCTTGAAACAAGAGGAAAACAATGGTAACATTCTATGCATGGGATTAATCTGATAAGGAATAAATATTAACCCTTTTTTCTAATCGTGGCAATGAACACTAGCAAAACTTAATTATTTAACCAGTCAACAATATGAAAATGCAGAGCAGTTATAGGATTTCTGTTGATCAGAAAAAGACATCGGGTGCAACTGTCTTATTGGACAAGCAAGCACCCCAGCAAAGAAACTTATTCCTCTTTTCCTATACCAAGTCCAGCACTATCCCAAGTAAATCAAGAAACATACAGAGTGATAATTTATGTGCTTAGCATCAGTAGTAAATAAGATATCACAGTTTCTGGCACCCAAAACCACAACTGGAGCAAGAATTATTGAACATTACCCTCTAGAGTGCAACTTCTCTAAAATGGAGATGGCTTCAATGGCAATACATGCCACCATTTCTATCGACATTCTGCAAAAAGAATATTTAGATGTTAGGTGAAAGATCTTACACTAGAAACCATAAAGCACAAAAAATTAAATTTCATTCTATTGAGAGCAAAAAAGGTGACTAACGTGTGGGAATTAGTGTTCCAGACATCCCATAGACTTGGACCAAGTATATCCATAACCTGCAAATTTTCCAAAGTCCTTCACACCCAAAGAGGAAACAAGATGACGAAAATGAACTAGTACAAAATGGTTGTCTTTCAGACACATACCATAATATAGTAGTCACTTTGACGTCCTTTGAAATGTACACGTGGTATGCCATGACTGCCACCAAGTGCACTACAAAGATCAAAAGATATCACTCGGCTATACTTTGTACTTTTAACGGCAGACATATAGGAAATAATTAAAAGAAGAAATAAGGGAACATAAGTTTTTCTCCCACCTGTATACTTGCCATTCATAAGGTGGTCCATAATTACAGCCTTTGCTGTTTCGGTGCTCAAATTTCAACGCAACCTAGAAAAGAATAAAAGAATGTTATATACCCCCATAGACACAGAGCTGTCAGCAACAGATCATGGGCCCAATGTATGTAAGAACATACCTCTACAGCTCCTGGACCTGCTCTTTCATTCGGATTTGAGGGATTGATTCGTCGACCTACATATACTTGTCCAAATCCACCTTTCCCCAGTTTCCTCTCAACTCGATATGTCGGAGAACCACCAACCTGTACCTGTTGCAGACGATGAAATACAACTTAACACCAAACCTAAATTGAATGTGACAGGGAGCCAGCATCATATCCAATAAGGTGCTTCAGAAAATCAAAATATACACACAAAAGATTTTCAAGCAGAATCTAGCTACAGCCACCAGAACCTTGGCCCATAACCACAAGGGAAAGTCTAAAAGCAAGATATAGCTTTTTTATATAGGACATAAGCTTTATGTCCACTTTTCATTGACACAAGGCAAATGAGAAACCTATCTTTTATCTCATCAAGGCCTGCAAAAGTTATAACTTTTCCCCAAGGTACTCAAGCAACAATATATCATGTAATAGAATGAATACAGAAAGTCAGAAATGCACAATAGATGCAGAGAAACAGTGAATTATAGATCAACACATAGTAACAATCAAAGGAGATATTAACACATAGTAACAACCAATACCATGCCATTAACAAGTTAGCAACCATATTTGATATTCAATAACCAGCATGAATAACGGTCAAAAAGGATTTGAAAAAATAGACAGCTTCTGCATGTTAGCGTGAGTGATGCACATGAATACGTAGTAACAAACAATGACATGCCTGACAAGTTCACAACCGACAGTCCACGACCTACAAAAATTATAGTGCAAACTCAATATCTATTACGCATTTTACCCAAAAATAAACTCCTAATCCGCACACCCACGCAAATACATGCACACAAAGCAAACACACAAATTCATACTATAACGAAACAACTTCCTCACACTGTCTGCATAATTAAATACAGGAACGTCCTTAAAAGATTTATGTAACGGACCCTTTCAGGAACAGGAGCAGTGCTTCCCTCATCCTCAGCCCCCAAACCCTTATCGCTTCCGCGCCCACCACTATCACACTCGTCCATCTTCTTTTCGGCTACCTCTTCTTTTACCTCCTTTAACCTGTTATTATTATCCTCAATCTTAAACGACGCAGTTTTCCTCAGAGCAGCATCATCATTTCTTTCTCCACTATCACCATCACCGACCGCCAAGACCTCTTTATCCTTATTACCACCGTCGACGTTCTTATTTATCTTCCCTACTGTTCGTTTTCCAGCAGCTCTTCCAGTTGCCTTTTTACTTGCGGTCTTTCCCTTATCCGGGGCAGCGGTTCGGCGGCCTCTGCGCACTCCACTACGCAGTTGAGGCATATCTATGACCGTCCATCAACTCCGTCGAGAAGTCCGCAAATTTTCCTTCATCAACTCTGAGATCACAGTGACAAGACAGAAATTTTGAGTGAAAAAACGGAGGAGACGCGAGAGACAAAGCAATCGACCGACAATTGGCGATCAAACTCTGTGTATACGGTTTTTGAGGAAAAGAGGGGGAAAGTTTAGGGAAATTAGGGTTGAAGAGTTGAGAAATTGGGGGGAAATGAAAAGGCGGTGGCTCCAAAATGCACTACACTATTGAAACTTGTGAGAGAAAGAGACGACACAAAACTATCAAAACAACACTCTATTTCTCTTTGATTGTATTGTTTGGAAAATTCATAATTTTTTAAAAAAATATATATAAATTTATAGTTTTTAATATATTTAATTAGAAAAAAATATTTTAAAAAAATAAATATAGATTATTTAAGTAATTTGATTACAATGTAAACACACGCATAATGCAAATATTGCAATTTCTCCTTGTAATATTTTACACATTAATTAACTCATAATTCATTTAAGTAGAAAAATCGGACCCACACTATTTCAATTAAAAATTATACCTATTATCAGATAACATTAAATTGATGAATTTGAAAATTTTATTCCAAATGTATCGTCATTAAAAATAAATAAATAAATATTTACTGTTCAACAAAATATAATTCAAATTTAGAGTTCAAATATTTGAAATATTTTCAATTAAGAAACTTTCCAAAATAATAAAAAATATTTGTTATTGGGATCTGAAATCCATCCACATCTATAGTTCGTTATAAGAAATAATGTTCCGTTAGTAGTTCTTGAATAAAATTTGATAAATTTATCCGACATTGGGGTGTGATAATATAAAATCGAGTAGACAGCAACAAAGATTATTAAAATTTATCACATCCCACATTTTATTCAACTTGACCATATCAATTATTTATCCTATGCACAAAAGTGTTTGGCTTCCAATTAGTGAGCTATAAATGATTTTAAAGAAAAATGCTTTTTATTTGAAAATTAGACCAACAAATTCTTGACTGCCCACAAATTCAAACTCATTTATATGGCATGTGCAGACCGACGGGCATCCATTTTTTTAATATTATTTCTTACGACACGTTATTACCGCTGTTAATATATTAAAAATAAAAAAATATATAAATTAATATATTATATTAAATAAAAAAATTGAATAAGCTGATTATCTTATCAATTGAAAAATATTTTTTACTTCACAAAAATTAATACAATGATATTATTAATCATTATTTTGTGAGTGTGGATAATCTTTTCCTTTTGTATTAATATAGATGTTGTCGTGTTCTTTTTTGTTTGTTGTTTTCAAGAATTAAATATGTATATATATATATCATTTCCTATTATAAATTTTAACAATCAATCATATAATAATGAGTATAAATAAATAAATAGTAATAATTTATAATTAGTTAATATTATTAAAACAAGCAGACAATTGATATAAAAGTAAATAAAGAATTGGCGCGGAATTTGAACTCATAACCTTTTTGTTGATTTTTATCTACTTTTATAACAATTATTAGTTGTTATTGTTAAAAAAGGAGAAAAAGGGTGTGTTCAGTTCAGACAAACACCAGAAAGACAAGACATGCCATTGGAACAACCATCCCAATCCCCTCCCATCAATACATGGAATCACACATACAACCTTCCAATAAAAAGCAAATTCGTCCTTACCAATTGAGCCACCGTACTTAGTTTTGACATCCACAACGATTTAATAATGCATGCAAAATATTCACTCAACAAATGGACACAATAACTTAATATAATCTACTATAAATATCAATCATCATTCACAAGGATGCTCTCAGGTGCAGTTTCTCCAGAAAGATCAGTTCTAAGCAATCGCTTACCAGTGCACACAGCAGCAAATGATTACTGGCTATATAATTAAAAGGAAAACGAAAACTTAAGAGGTCGAAGGCACAAGATGATCTCGGCATCCCCCCAAGGCCCTATTATGTGCATCAGAAGCTCATATTCTGTACGCTAATTATTCTCCAACTGCGCTAACATGTTTGGCCGGCAGCATAATCGCCTCAAAGGCACTCTCTCCTATGACAATGAAAAATTACGGCAGACAACACAGCTGAGATTGGAGAGCTTTATAATTGAAGGAAAGAAGTATTCACCTGTGCATTATCATGATCGTATCTGATCAAGAAAAGACATCTGCAGCCTCTTATGTCATGCAATCTCCTTTGGATATCTATGACATGCGCATCGTAGTATCTTGCTTGATCTTGTCTTTCCTGATCACAAAAAATTATGTGAATATGCAGTCTAGACGAACACATGATTCCCTCAACAGTAGAGGAGATCCAAATTTGCAAGTATACTAGAGATCGGAGGACAGCATGTCATCATATGTGCAAACTGATTTTCAACACTCCTTCGTGCCTTCAACTTAGCAATCCCTCATAGCTAAGGTTCGTTGAACTAGCCCATACTTGTAGTTTACTGTTGCATGTTTAAAAGCATTGATTACAGTGACCACCCCTGATAGTGGTATAAGTACTGGCAGTAGCTTTCCCCTTTGAAATTAACAACACCTACCTCCAACTTTACAATATTTATAAACCACCAAAGTCCTTTCCGGACAGGGTGTTATACTTCTGTATCTAATCCCCCCAAAAAAAGTAACTATAAGATTCTTTTTAACAAGGAAACTTAAATAAGAGGTTTTTGCAATTTCAAAAAGGTGAAGGGTGTTATAAATAATTATACTAACTTTGAGCAATTGCAGGTTTTTATAATGAATAAGGGAAAACTTGCACTATGTTCTCAGCATTTATTCTATATTCCCTTTATGTCTTCTAGTATGGTTCTATATGATGACTTCTGATAGAAAATACTAGCATGAAAATCACCAATGTATATATGTCTATATGTATCTATACATACTGTTTGGTGAGAAAAAAATGGTACCTGGAAGCACACTACTAGATCCCCAGCCTTCACCTTCTGGCATTCTGAATGCTCGAAAGCAACAGACCGTTCCCTCACGTCGTTTCTCACATTAACCCATTCATCTTCCTCCGCTCCAAACCCGACATATCTTACATAAACTTCCTGCAATCAGCTACTATATATCAATACTAAATTCATTGATAAACCACATATTTCTCTGCGTTTCTTGAGGATCAGTATTTTTCTCAATTAACACACAAATAGAATAATACAGTATCGTTGCTTCATGACTATCATTTAAGAGTTCCTGCCATTCACATCATAATCATACTGTCTGGCGACCATCTAAAGAATTAATGACTGATATTGACATCATAATCAACTCAAGAAACAAAATATAACTACTCACAATATCTCCAGAACGCAGAAATCTGTGGGACAGAAATGTATCAACGTCATACCTGTAAAACAACATAAAATGTGAAAGAGATAAAATTAAATAGATAGTGATTACATGGGTGTGCTTGGCAAAAACAGAAAATAATGCTTGATAAAGTCAGGTTTAACTCTTTGCTTTGTGTTACATTTCAGCAATAGTAGAACCATGATTGCTTCATCGGGACAAAAGAGAGAGTTTGGACAAGTTCAAACCTCCAGTACAGGATCATTCAGTGAGGTTTTGTTCCGAAACTAATCCCTGGGCTTGGTTCTCGTGTTCTTACTCCCTATCAATCCAAGTAAATGGAAAGCCGGAAGAGTGAGCTTGTCGTGGGTATTACTAGTGGACTATATCATCATGCCAAAATGTTGGTTTAAATGTGTACTACGGCACATTGAGCATGAAATGACAGCGAAAGAGAGGAAAGTGTATTTAAGAGTTGGATGTAAATCAATTCCTGCTAGCTGTTTAAGAGAGAGAGAGTGGCTACGTAGCTGTAATGCTAAAAACAGTAAACAGGGAAAAGATTCTATTTTTTGTTTATCTGTTCATTAACTGTTCTACAACAGTGATGGCACTAGGTTGAAATGTAAGTACTCATTCATTGAATAAGCTTGGTTGATAAATTACTCAAAAATCTAATCACAGCATTATGTAATTAATAATCACAATAATCGGAGAATAACATGGAGGAATATTGAATAAATGTAAATGCATCACTTAGAAACCGATATGACATACAAAGAATACAGCATTAATGGACCGAATTAAGCAGTGTGACTGATAGTACCACCGCATTTATATGTTTTGCTAGATACAATTGTCTTACCATGCCCCATCTTTCGATGACCTAGCTTCAAACTCCAACCTGGATATATCTTGACCCTTTTCTCCTGCCATTGAACCAAGCTAGTCATTTTCATGAGTTTGTTAATTGCACTTTATGCACCAGAATCCCAATAATCTTTTTTCATGAATAAGCATAAAAATAATATTAGCCGGAAGGAAGATCATATACACAACTCCTGTCGACAACTATAGACACAACGAAATAAATAAGCATGATGAACAGCAAGGAAACAAATGAAAAAACTTCAGAAGCAGATTGCCCTAGTTCAAAAAGAAAACGCAAGATACACTCCGAAGTAGAGAACATATCAGTAACTGATGATGCAATTTGCTGAGGAATCCCAACCTCACATACAGAGAATACAAGTAGATGAATGACTCCCAGCATGCAACTAGAGAG
Organism: Sesamum indicum; assembly: GCF_000512975.1. Taxonomy (NCBI): domain Eukaryota; kingdom Viridiplantae; phylum Streptophyta; class Magnoliopsida; order Lamiales; family Pedaliaceae; genus Sesamum; species Sesamum indicum. The sequence goes on from NC_026145.1 coordinate 1,698,474, forward strand.
AAAGAGCCAATTAACTAAAAGCACCTTCAGGCATTTTTAGATTTTCAGTTGTTTTATTCTGGGTAAGAGCTTCTGGGACAACAGGAAATATCTCGGCTGCATCCAATGAAGTCTGTTCTGGCCGTTTTTGTTGCTCCTTCTGAAACCAACTTTGGATCTAAAGTAAAGGAGTAACACATGTATTCAAAACAATCAGCTAAGACTAAACAATCCAGTTGCAAATTGTAGCAAAAAAAAAAAAAGCAGAAGATAACACCTCAGTCCACTTCAAAATAGGTTTTCCAGCTCGATTACTGGAACGACTGCAAACCAAATAAATGAAGTAAGTCCACAATAAAGCAGACAAATTTTAAGAAAGCACTTGATAGTTATTGCACATGAGAAGCTCACTTGAAAACTCTTGCCAGTCTCTTAAAGAAATCCTCGTCTAGAGCTTGTTCATTAGACTCCATAATTAATTGCTCCATTTTCTCAACCTGCTTCATTGATGACATCAGATAAGTTTCTCAAACAACTGTCTTAAGTTTCTTCTGCAATTCAAGAATTTCCTATGAAAATAAATTCAAGGATAAAAAATTCTTAGATGCATTAAATTGTAAGAATGTTCTATTTTGAACTCCAGCGTCGATGCATTCACTGGTCGACTAACTCAACTCTCCAAAATATTTATAAACACTATTACCACTACCACATCACCTCCAAGGAAATATAACATATACAATGCAACACCTAAATTTCTTGCCTGTTTAAGTTCAATCCACCATGCAGCATTTCAGTTGCATAATGAACACTTGTCCACCACTGACAAACAAAAGTTGTTCAAGTACAATAATAACATCTATTTCAAAATCAATCAAACCACCGTCAAACAATAATGTAAAACCTTCTTATCACGTAATTGAAACAAATATTTCTCATCAACTTCTCTTAAGCACCACCCATAAACATCAAGAACCACCAAATAGTCCAACAATTGAAACCCTTCTCAAGAAATCCACAACGAAAACAGCAAAAAGGCTCCCAACACTCAAGATTCACTGTGAATACAAATCCCGACAGTCTCTTCACCCATACACGTACCCATTGAAAACCAAGTCACTTAAAAGACACGTATCAGCGGAATTCAGCAAAAACCCAGGAAAAATAAAAGCAGAACGACACCTAGAAACTCATGAAAACTGGATTACAAGACGACTAACCAGCACTCATTGGGATGCATTGAATGATAAAAGTTTTAGCATTCAAAAATTGAAAAGAATGTAAAGGAGACCTCGGCTTTAGTGAACCCGGAAAAGGGTTGTCTCTGCCTCGGCCTAAGATTCATTTTGACAGTCGTATATGCTGCTGAGAGCCTCAATTCTGCGAAAAACGATTTTCACAGAGAGAGAGAGAGAGAGATGGCATTTGTGTGCGTTCGTGAAAGGAAAAAAGTGATCAAAGTGTAGCTATTTTGAGCGCCTGCCCGAACTGTTAGAGGCCTTACGGCTTTTGTTCAAAGCACCAAAAGGAGGTCTATTTAATTTGTGTCAGTGTGTACTGTAAAAGTGTGGTGTTTTTAGAGTTGACGTTTAGGGAAATTTTATGAAAACTCTTTGTTATATTAATAGTTTAATTGCATTATTCACTTACCACTCCATCCATACATATATTGATTCATTAGAAAAATAAATAAAATATTAAAATTTATAAATTAATCTAACTCCTCATTTATAATCAATATAAAATAATTATTGCATGTAAAGTCGCATTTAGATCAATTCAACTATACATTCTATTTTATAAGAAGCACGTCCTATCCTACTTCAACTGTCATCTCACAAAGTTCAATAAATAATTATTGCAGGTTAAATATATATTTTTTTGACTAAATTGCCCTTATAATGATGAAAATATATGCATTAATGCATAAAGACGTATGAGGGTAATTTGGTTATAAAAATATTTATTTGACCTGAAATAAATCAGTAATAAGTCAACTGGGGTAATATGGGATTGTTTTTTATATTTTTTTATTAATATTGACAAATTCAATGAATTTGAACTAATGAAGTAACTTATTTTTTAAATATAAGCAAACTTTAAAGGTATTAGACGTAACTTTTCGAACTATAGAGGATTTAGGTATAAACCTCAAAGAAATGGAGTGTAATTATCCCTTCGTACTACCTACAACATTTTGTAGAAGAAATGAACAAAAAAAAATTATATTTTAAATGACAAATAGCTAATTCACGTAATTATTTGAAACGTTTTAAATAAAATTTTACGTAGATTTTCAATTTTAAAGTGAAATTATCGGTTGTGAAATACTTATACTTAGTTATTTGTAACTCCAAAATACAAATTATCCTTTTTTGCTTAGTGTGGATTTCATATCACAAATTTTTTTCCCAACATAAGAATGTGGGAGAAAGTTAAAATTTAAATTCAAATACATATATAATAAATAAACATTCAAAATCACACACATATTTAGGAATTGGATGGAAATTGATTCCATTTTCCGCGTTTGGGCTACAGTAGCCCAATGGGCTCCAACCCAGCCCAAACTAGTGGAGCCCAATCACATGCCCAAAACGGATTTAGTATGAATTCAAACTCTACAAATATATGTGATGTTATTATACTTTAAAATTATAATTATCAATTATTGTTTAGATATAAATATTTATTGATGACTACGATTGATTTTATTTAAAAAAATAATAATTATCGCTTTCACTTAAAATAATAATAATAACACAAGATTATCGGTAGTTATTACATTAATTTTACAATTTCAGGTTTCATCTTCTTATTTTATTATTATTTTTACATAAAATAATTAAATATTTAATATATTGTCGTTGTACACCAAAAAGAAAATTATATTTATATGACGTGTGGGTAAATATCTTACTTTATTTAAATTTGTTATTTATAATTTATAGTATATAAATGTAATTCTCAATAATAATAACAAGGTAATAATAAATTATTAGTCTTAAATCAACACACGATTTAATATTGGCAAAAATGCATAAAACTTCCACGTGTTTCAAAAACTCCGCAAAAAACTCATTCTACTTTATAAATAAGCAAAAAGACCTTTTCTATTCTTTTAAATGTAGCTCAATTGTCCATCTCCGTTAAATTTAACTAATTGCGTTAACTTTATTATAAATTACTTTTATATCCTTACTTAATATATATTATTTCTAATTTTATTAACCATTGAAGCTTAAATCAGAGCTATCAGATCTAATTAATTTATCTTACCGTTGGATCTTAAATTTATAAAAAAAAAAAATTAAAAGTTCATATTTTATTCATTAAAAATATATATTATAAAAAAATTATTTAAATAAAAGTAACCCCCGCTCCCACCCCCCCCCTAGCCTAGCAACCCGCACCACCCCCTACTGCCTCCACCCTCTCCCACGCCCTCGCTGTCCAGATAAAGAAAGAAGGGCGACAGCGGTCTGGGAGATGTTGTTGCCATTGTGAGGGAAAAGAAGGTGAGGTTGTCGTCGTCGCCATTCCGTGTGGGAGTGACGATATTTTTTTATTTTTTATTTAATTAACTTAATTTTATTAATTAAATATTTTATAAATTATAATTTAAATATATATTTTAGTTAATTATAATAATTATTATATTTAAATTAATTTATAATTTATAATTATTGCAATTGCTTAACATTTATATAATGTAGATACCTAAATTTAAAAAATAAAATTTAATATGAATGAGACGCGTTGTTATAATAAAACAAAAGGAAAAATATTTTACATAGTAAAATAGTGATGGAATGGGTAGTGAGATTAATTTTGAAGGGTCATGATTTTGAAATTTTAGAGATGAGGTGAAAGTCTAATTTTGAAATTTTCCAAGTCCAAAGTCGGGATGAGAATGCGCATTTTGGGTCATGATTTATGAGCTCCACCACAGTTCTATTGACCCATCTCTCAGGAATCAACGTAGTTGTGCATTTTTCACTTTTAATTTCTTAATTAATTTAAGCCTGTGAGGATTGACTGTTAATGCTAAAAATAAAATTAAATGGACAAAATATTTTATTTTATTTTTTCAAAATAATAATGCGCTTGATTCGACCGATTTTAGTGAATATTTTCTTAGCATGTTTATGCTAATGACGTGGGAGCTACATAATGGTACCTTGAAATTATATTAATATCCCTAATTTTTTTAATAACAAAAAAAATATACTCATTTTATTCAGATCGTATTGATCTGGTCTCGAACCGACTTGAGCCCGAATGTAAACAAACTCATGATGACCTCATAATCATTTATGGATTAATGTTTTACATGTAATCGTACAATTCAAAAATGTATATAACTAGTAATATTCAATGCAATCGGTACAATCCCTCTTCTAAACATTTTTTCTTTTACGATTTTACTGATTTTAATACTGAAAGCTATAATCAGGACCTTCCCGACGCATTTTTCGACTTACCTAAGCATTTTTTGAGTATTCCTAAAATAGATTTAATCCTTAGTACTACACATTTTAGATTCGGACAAGCAACTGTTGAGTTTGACTCCATACTTGAAACTCTCAAAACCAATTTTGAAACTCAATTGTGGTGACAATATCATTTGTCTAATTACACTTAAAACAAAACTTGGTCAATAATCTATATTTATACTAATATAAAAAAAAAAAAAAGTCCGTCCACGTTCATAAATGATAATCAACGGCATCGCCGCACTAATTTTTTATGAAATAAAAAATACTCTTCATAATAAAATAAGTAACTTATTTAGCTTTTCAAATTTTACATTCATTGATAAATTATTATTTTTTTTTCATTTTTATTAATGTAATGTATTGGTTTATGTATCTTACTCTTATTTATAATATATTTTAAATTTTAAAAAATTATTTATTATATGCACGTAGGAACAACGTACCACAACTAGTTATTATAAAAAAAAACTCTGTTATCATGCCAACTTTTAAATATTTAAAAGAATATTGGGCAATAAATTTATATTATTATTAATGAAAACTCTGTTGTCATACCAATTTTTAAATATTCAAATTTATCCTTTAACTCATTTATTCCCTTCAACTTCCTTGAACCACTATGGCATTATCCCATAATTGATAACGAACTTATCAATAAGAATATTAATTATTTATAAATTTTAAATACTTTTATACACATCAAATACATGATTGGTACATAGAAACGGAATCGGCGTTCTCAAATCGATGCCTACATAAATTGCTTATAATTTTATACATGTAATTTTTGAAAGTATTATTAGTATATATACAGTGCACTTAACGTATTAATATATTTATTTATGTATATATATATATATATATATAAAGAAAAACTTGTCACTAAAATATATTTATTAAAATTTGAATTTTTTGGAATAAACCATGAAATCAAAACACATAAAAAAAATCATTATTATAATGACAAAGATTTTTTTATAATAAATTATTTAAAAGGTGGGGTCCAGTGGGAGAAAGTGCAAAAGGGGGAAAGTAAGGAGGAATAAAAGTACCAGGGACCATGGGCATGCATACATCAGTAATTGCTACTGTAGCTTTGCCCACCAAATGACAACTCATTCACAGAGACTATAAAAACGTGGTTTCCTGACCATCACAAGATTCTGCCTGAGAACTCTACCAAAGTACCATACTTACATTCAAGTATCCAACCACTTTTAGGGCCAGCTACTTAATTAAATAAATGTTTGGGGATAATTAAACTCTCTTCACTTCTGTAACTAGACGTAAATTTCTTGTAATTTAAAAAACTATATTTAGTATTCATAAGATTTGTTTTCCTCTAACAAATAAGTTAATATGTTAGTCAAAATCACTGAATTTGTTAATATTAATAAAAAAACTGAATAGAAATCAATATTTTTCCTCGGTTAACTTATTAACGACTTATTGCAAATCAAACGAATCTTTTCTGACTAAACTATCTTTATAACTATGATAATACATTCTCACATGCATTAATGCGTAAAGATGTATAAGGGTAATTTTGGAGTAAAAAGATTTACTTTTTACCTGCAATAAATCAACAATAAGTCAGTCGATGAATTTTTATCCGATTTTTCGTTCATATCATCAGATTCGATGAATTTTGACTAATGTGTTGATTTATTTGTTAGACAGAAACAAACCTTAAAAGTGCTATATGTAATTTTTCAAACCACAGGGAGCCTGCGTATAATTACACCAAACCTCATAAAATGGAGTGTAACTATACCATGTTCAGGCGAAAATTTGCATAGTTTTCTTATGAAAAGTCCTGTGTATTTGGATTTGACAGAATGATTTAGAGAATGGATCAAATGACTTCATTTGGAAAGAATCTGAAGCCCATCAAGTGGGTCTTTGTTTTTTTTAATGTATACGTTTATCTCACCTCATACGAGTTATTATAAATTTTTTTTATTGGTGTTACTCATATTGATTGAATTGATGTATTGCTCAATATATCGATATGAGATATTATAATTTATTTACAGTAAAATTAAAAAATAAAAAACACCTAAGTGCGTGCCAAAATTTGAATTAATTATATTGTATTTAGATCGATGGTATTTCAAATTCATATTATCATATAATTTTTTTATTAAATACTGATAAATTTCAAAATTTTCTCATATAAAGTCATTTAAATTTATATTTTTTAAATTTAGTATGTTGAATTCAAATTGATGGGTCCAAATGTTGCTTTGGTATTCCAACATACGTAGTTTGAAAGAGAAGGGTATTAGGTTAGGTAGTAGACGCGGCGGGAAGAAAATGCGAGTCAAATGTAGTTGCAATCCACCAACCACTGCTAATGCCTAATGCGGTTACAAAATTCAATTCCTATTAGTTATTAGGGTAAATTAACACTATTTTTCTTTAAATTTGTCATAATTATGAATACTTTTTTGTTGTATAATTTTTTTTAATACTCTTTAATTTTAACGATCGTCTAACAATTAGTTCGATCCGTTGAGTTTCCATATCTTTTTTGTGGTGAACTGACCAAAATGCCTTTATAGATTAAAAATTATGATTGTTTTATTTACATTTTAGTTTTTTATAGACTAAGTATTTTTTTAAAACTTTTTCATCTACCCTGTTTGATTTTTTTTTACAAGTTTTTAATTTAAAAAAAAAATATAATTTGGGCAATATTGACAATTTCATACCAAGAATTATATACTTTTGTCAAACATTATGGATATTTGTAATTTTTTAAACAATAAAGAATATTCGTGATTATGATAAATCTAAGATAAAATAGTTGTAATTTACCCTAGTTATTACCAACATAAACACATAATTTTAATTATTTTATTACTAAAATGCACTCACTTGGTTACATTTTTTATTTGTCTGAGAATAATAAAAAATAGGGTTAATACATTTAAACCTAATTTCAAAATACGAAATTATAATTCTTTTTTCCAAAAAATTTAAATTATTTACATTCTTTTTTAAAATTATTCGTTTATACATGACCGACCCTCTTCATTAGGGTTTGGATTGAAAATAATGATATTAATTTATTTTTTATGTAAAATTCTAATTTTATAATTTATTTATTAGTTTCATATATATATATCGAGGGATAAATGTAATATAAATATATATATATATATATATATGGAATAAGGTTACCATTACTATATTTTTTTCCTTATAAGTACAAAATTATTACTTGAGAATGTTAAATAAGGAATAAAATTAAAAATTAATGTAATTTTTTTTAACATTAGCATTTTTCATTCAAAGCCTAATAAAGGGAGTTTGGTATAAACGGTAAATTTTTTTAGGGTGTGTAATTTTAGAACTTTTTTAGGAAAAAATGAAATTTCGTATTTCTAGAAGGGATTTAAGTATAATTAACTTTAAAAAATATTACTTAAATATTTTAGGACACACAATCTATTTAATTTTTATTTGTCAAATGTACTAATATAGAAAACGTCATTTCTTACTCATAGTCGGCAGTTTCTGACACTGTAATATCAAAATTTAAAATATTAATTACATCATTAAAAATTTATAAAAATATTTATTACTTATTTATTTTAAATAATCCACGTCGTGTTTCAACCGCTAATATACTGTTATATTTACACTTTATTTTTATCCATATTAATTACTTGCTCCGGTTTTAATCATATATTAATTTTTATTTTTAAAATTTATGTTGTATATATATGATAAGTGTAAAAGTATTGCGTGCAACGATGACTAATGTATTAATAAAAAAATACAATATTAAGCATATTAAAGCCTTTTTAAAATAGACTTATTTTTACTTTTTCGGAAAAATAATACTTTGGGAAAAAGAAAAGAAAAGAAAGCCAAAGATAACATAAGTAAAAGAGATAGAAAATGGCAATGCAAGAAACGGACCTTCAACCTCCAAGCCAACTACCTCCTTCTCAGCTCTCCCTCCCTCTCTCTCTCTCTCTCTCTCTCATCAAAACGCGGAAATTCTCTCTCTATTGTGCAATCATCCAATACACGCATTACCGTTGTCTACAAGTATAGGTTTCATTATGTTGGCGTTCAAACGTGCCAATATCTTGGTAACGCTCCAAACCCTCTGTAATTTCCTTACTTTCTTGAACGAGAATTTTTCAGTTTCACACACGCCATTCATATAAGACACTCCTCCTTCAACTCTTTCCAGTTTCCAAATCGAGGAAAAAGTGCATTCTTTATTCAAAGATTTGACAACGTAAAACTGATCGTTTATTGGCTATAAAAGGTGGGTCTTTCGAGTTATTTGACACCAATCAAGAAGAAAATAAAGAGACACCTACTCTTTATTCTTTTGTGGGCTGTTGTTAATTTTTATTTCCCATTTTAAGTTATCAAAGGGAAAGAAAAGAGAAACAAGTGTGCCTGTGAGTGTGTTTCTGAGGGTTGTTTGTTTGTGGGCTGTTGTTATTTTTCTTGTTTCTTGTTTCAGTTTGTTTCATTGGCAGAGACAAGCTATTGGAGTGGTGGGATTGTACGGAAGAAGAGAGAGAAAGATAAGGGTAGTGATGGAGAGTACATTCAAGGAAATGAATGGTGAATCAGTTCTTGACTTAGAGGATAAAGCTGGAGTTGGGGGTGGTGTTGAGGATGTGTATGGTGAGGATAGAGCCTCTGAGGATCAGGCCATCACCCCGTGGACTGTTTCTGTTGCTAGGTGATCTAACTATTCCAAAGCTCAATTATTCAAAAGCTTTTTTGATAATGTTCAAGTTGGTTTCACGGCATAATCTGGCCTGTTTTTTTATGTTTACATTTCCAGTTTTCGGTTGAAATTAAAGTGAAAACATATTTATTTATACATATTCTCAATGAAAATATACTGATGATTTGATACCGCAGTTCAATATAAATAGATGGTTGTTTGTTTGTTTCCCATTTTTCTTAATGTTAATTAATCTTAGTTATGTTATTTTGCTGATGCTAAGTGTAAGATAAATGATTGATTATAATACTTCTCTTCTAGTTGTGCAAAGTAGTCTTGGGGCTTCTGTTTATTTGCTCTAGTTGGATTAGAAAATACAGTTTTTTGAATCTTTACATGTATAAATTTGTTCACCATATGAACGAATTGGTAGCTATGTGCTATGTTCTCTGGTTTGAGGCTATTCTTCTTTATGTACATTTCTTCCTGATTGTAATTATTTTTTATCTAATGTTCAGTGGTTATACTTTATTGCGTGATCCGCGACATAACAAAGGACTCGCCTTCACTGACAAAGAAAGAGATGCCCACTACTTGACAGGGCTTCTTCCTCCAGCTCTGTTTTCTCAAGATCTCCAGGTGAGTAGGTAGATCACATAGCATGTGGTTTTGGTTGGATAGGCTTCAATATCAATTGCTTTATCATTTTTGTATTGGAATTTTGGCAATCAGGAAAAAAGGTTGATGAAAATCCTACGTGAATATAAAGTGCCATTGCAGAGGTATATGGCCATGATGGATCTCCAGGTAACAATTCGACTAAGAAATACACATAGATTATCATGGTTTTTTGCCTCAATGTCATCTTCTTTTTTGTAGGGATAACACATTAATACCCCCTGAATTATGGCTTGTTATGAAATTTTTCTTTCGGTTTTGAAAAAGTACACTGCATACATTACATTGTATTTTGACATTACAAATTCACTCCTATACACTAATAGTCAGTAGGAATCTATAATGTAAACATAGCTGCATGAGTGTCAATGCAATTTTTAAACAAATATATATATTTTTTAACTATACGTCTAAACCATAGGGGATTTTTATATAGTTTATCCTTTTTCTATACAGCATGCTACAAGGTTCTGAGAATACATATAAGGACGCTCACAAAAAATATTTCTATTACCGCATTAGATCTTTGTACTTCTATAGTTATCCCATAGTTAGAGAAATCCCTCCTCAAGTTGAATTACGATTCATCTAGAACTTATCTTTATTTACAACTCTCTTGGTATAGGTGATTTTATGAAATGTTATCCATAAGTCTCCTTACACGTATAATATGCTAATGGTTTCTCAAACTCACAGGAGAGAAACGAAAAGCTGTTTTACAAGCTTCTTATTGATAACGTCGAAGAACTGCTTCCTGTAGTCTATACTCCTACAGTTGGTGAGGCTTGCCAGAAATATGGTAGCATTTTCAGGCGTCCTCAGGGTCTTTTTATCAGCTTGAAAGAGAAGTATCCAACTTCCTTCCTTCTCAGTTATTGTTTTTTGCCTTGTTAGACTATCAAACAGGGCTGAGTTCTGGAATTTACGGTTTGAGGTCTTTTCTCTGATGGTACATGATCTCTGTTTTTAGGGGAAAGATTCTTGAGGTGTTGAAAAACTGGCCTGAAAAATCCATCCAGGTTATCGTGGTAACTGACGGTGAGCGTATTTTGGGGCTTGGAGATCTTGGATGCCAGGTATACTAGATTGATTTCTTAAGTTGAAATGCATCTTTTGAGTAACACTAGCAGTTTAGGCACACTCGACATGTGCATCTAAAGGACGGTGTTTCGAGTAGATATACGTTAAAAGTAAAACAAAAACCTTATTAGTAACTCAAAATTGATATGTAAACATACTCGCTAGAAATTGATTTTATTTCCTCCTAATTTTGCTTGCATTTTCTTTTAACAATATGATATAACAATTACCTTAACTCACAAAAGTTGTTTGAAACTGTTGCAGGGTATGGGGATTCCTGTTGGAAAGCTCTCTCTCTATACAGCTCTTGGTGGAGTTCGTCCCTCTGCTGTAAGCATAATTATAACTTGATGTGCTCTCTTGATGTGCTCTCTTGATGTGCTCTCTCTCTGATTATTTTCCTCCTTGTTTCTTGTTGAAACAATATTAAATACATTTCTGAAGAGAAACACTTCCGAAATACAAATCTTGGACCTATTTCTGATCATTAATTAACTATCTATTCGAATGTTATATGATTTACTGGTGCTCTAGAAATCAATTACTTCTCGTGATGGGTCAAAACATAATATTTTCTTTGACACGTCCCACATGAAAATAATACTTGTCCTGCTGATATCTGAAATTTCAGCTGACTGGCTTGAAGAAATTTGAATAACCACCAATAGTACTAAAGTAACTCAGACTTTGTAAATTCATGCATTTTTCATTCATATACTGTTAACAGTGCCTGCCTATAACCATTGATGTTGGCACAAACAACAAGAAGTTGCTGGAGGATGAATTCTACATTGGTCTGAGGCAGAATAGAGCAACTGGAAAGGTCTGACAATTTCCTTTTTCATACTGATTCTTCTGTTGAGAAGACAAGGTTTAAAATTTCCAAGTTCCTATAATTGTATCTATTTGCTGGCTTGGAGTTGGATTTTAATCTTTATAGATTGGTTACAGGAATATGCTGAGCTTATGGAAGAGTTCATGTCTGCTGTTAAACAAAATTATGGGGAGAAGGTCTTGATACAGGTATTACAATCAGGAAAAATCAACCTTTTTTTCCCACCTCTTAACTATTCAGTATTCAATATTGATGTCTTAAAAATACTTGGATTTCTCTAGTTTGAAGATTTTGCCAACCACAACGCCTTTGAGCTACTCGCTAAATATCGCACAACTCATCTTGTGTTCAATGACGATATCCAGGTAAAAATGGTCGGGGTTTTTTTTCTTTTCATTTGTCCTCTATTTTAGGGAGAATTTAATAATTGTTTGTATATCTCAGGGTACAGCCTCTGTCGTTCTTGCTGGGCTTGTTGCAGCTTTGAAACTAGTTGGTGGAACTTTAGCAGATCATACTTTCTTGTTCTTGGGTGCTGGAGAGGTAGTTCAATTTTCAAATAATTCATTTTTCTTGCAGAATTTCCTTCCTGAACGAATGATTTTGCACACAAAATGGCCTCTAACAATAATATGTAAACGTATTGGTTGCATCCACTTGGTTCTGTTTTAAGAAGACTTGTTTCAGCAAAACACAGGAGTGAAAATGAAACTATTTTCCTATTTCTAAGACGGAAAAAATGAGTTCTATTTTGTTGTTTTTTAAATGAAATGTGTTTGAAATAGTTGATGAAGTTTTACTTTTTAATTGATAACGGGGTCATATTAATGCATGCTTTGTCCGAACAAAAACTAATAATTGTATGTATAAAAGCTTATGTTTCCATCTACATAAGAATGTGTCCTTTGTATGAACTTCATCTACTTTTTCTTACTTCTAACTTTGGTTTCTTGAAGGCTGGGACTGGGATAGCTGAACTTATTGCTCTTGAGATATCCAAAAAGGTAAAAGAACTTATTCATCTCCCATATCTAAATTAATTTGCTTCCCGGAAAGCCCCAAGATTAATTTTGTTCTCTCGCGCTTATAGACAAATGCTCCATTGGAAGAGACTAGGAAGAAAATTTGGCTTGTCGACTCTAAGGTATATATGGGCGTTTTCTCATAAACGTCTCTAGCAATTTCCAATTATCACACATTTCCCTATCCTTTTCAAGTATCATTCCTCAATTTTCACCATGACATATTAGGGGTTGATTGTGAGTTCGCGTAAAGAATCCCTTCAGCATTTCAAAAAGCCTTGGGCGCACGAACATGAACCGGTTAAGGAACTATTAGGTGCAGTTAAGGTGGGAAGTTCATGTCCTTAACATAGAATTTGTACTGTCGAATGTTTCCTTGATGACTGACTGAAATTGTTGTCAATTTTTCAGGCAATAAAGCCGACTGTTCTAATAGGGACTTCAGGTGTTGGAAAAACATTTACAAAGGAAGTCATAGAGGCCATGGCATCCATCAACGAGGTTCTTACGTCTCTCTATCTCAACTATTCAGCCCTTATACCAAAATCAATCCATATTCAGAAATCTCAAAAATTATGCTTTGATTGGTTTGCAGAAACCTCTCATTCTTGCTCTATCAAACCCAACCTCGCAGTCTGAGTGTACTGCTGAAGAAGCTTATACATGGAGCGAGGTACAACAGTGGCTATTCTTACTATTGCAACAATCTCCTCCAACAGTTCATGTAGTTATCGATTGTATCATCTTTTGAGAATTCAGAACTCCTCTAAGTTTTCATATTAATAAGAAAACTTATTACCCCACAAAGCAAGTACGGCCCTAATATTTGTATTAATTTCCCGTCAAGTTTCTAAATGTTACCATCAAATGGACTTGCAGGGACGTGCCATATTTGCTAGCGGGAGCCCATTCGACCCTGTAGAGTTTAATGGGAAAGTATTCGTGCCTGGCCAGGTAAATCTATTCCCTGGGAAACGACCTTTGTGATTTCTTCTCTAATTATGCTGTTCTAATGTTAGTAACACATCTTCACAGGCAAATAATGCTTACATATTCCCTGGATTTGGTTTGGGGTTGATCATGTCTGGTACAATACGCGTACACGATGATCTGCTCTTGGCAGCCTGTAAGTTACACATAGTAATCAAGTCTCTGTTTGTATCCAAATATTTCAGGCAGCTGATTAACAATCTTGTTATTTCTTAAGCGGAAGCGTTGGCAGCTCAAGTGACGGAGGAAAACTATGCTAAAGGACTGATATACCCTCCATTTACGAATATCAGAAAGATTTCAGCCCACATTGCGGCTAATGTGGCTGCAAAGGCGTATGAACTTGGTAAGTTTTGCAGTCTTCTTGAGCTTTAAGTTTTCGGGTTGTGGAAGAATTAATGTTCAATATCTTTTTATGCCCTTCTAGGTCTTGCTTCTCATCTCCCCCGTCCCAAGGATCTTGTGAAGTATGCCGAGAGCTGCATGTACACTCCAGTCTACGGCAGCTACCGTTGATCAACCGGGGAATTTGATCAGTGACCTCTTTTCTTGAGCTAGTCTGTTCAATTTCTCTCTTGGTGTAGTGTGTTTTCTAATAAATCTCTTTCGTGTCAAGCAATTGTTATTCATATAGTTCTGTGAAATTCGTTGCTAATAGAACATATCTTGTACGAGGAAGTAGCATACTATTAAGGTCTTTTTTTAGAAGATTTAAATTACTTCGGATGTGATAGGGCTTCTTTTTGGAGTTAATATTATTGATTCTTGTTCCCATATTCTTTATTACATGTATACTTCAGTTGTATTTTTGGATATTAAATTTTAGCAGGAAAAACACAAGGGAAAATAATCTCATTGCTCTAGTATTGATGTAATCTTATATTTTCTATTTTCTGACATTATGCTTTTGATTGCAGTTTCTTGACTAAAATTCACGTTCAGGACATACTTGTACATCTTGTTCAAGTTTCTTAAATACATCCATATCTTTTAAATACTATTAAATATGTGCATTGGCTGCATTGTGACATCTTGGCATTCTTGGATGGGTGCAAATGAGACAGTAGAGATGTATTATAGCAAGACGAAAACTAGAAATTAGAGCACTATTACAATGTACTTAGTGCCAGGTAATACCTCAACTCTGTTTCACATTCATAAAAACGACTCACTCGAAGCTTCCAATCCGATTGAATCCTTCTCGAGGATTACCATTGGCAGCAGTCCACTTGTAGAAGACTCGAACTCTCATGAAACTATGAATATCCTTCAGGCCTACACATTGCATGAAACCTATTACACAGATGTACAACCATTGACGTGAAACTTTGTGACAAGAAGTAGAATCTGAAGGATTCATCTGCACCAGGCAGTATCTGATGCCATATAGTGACACACTTATTAGCTTGCGTCATCCACAACTTGTGAACTCCTTATGCCCCAAAAGGCCTGGGGCCTCATTTTCTTCTTTGTGGCAGAAAAATACCAACCCAACTGCGTTCCACATGTGATGCATTCAGCAATTGACCATGCATACCTGCAGCCATACAAACACATGATATCTCTAGAAATGTTAAATTCGTTCATCTAAAGCTAAAGCAAAAGCAGAGTTCAATTACTTGAAACAATTAACACCAGAGGAAACAATGGCAGGGAAACCACGAAAGTACAGGACATGTAGTATGTTTCCTCCACTTCCATAACATGGAGATGGTAGGACAGAACAGTTTTTAGAAAGTAAGATGCAACATCATTTCGATGGAGCAATCATGAAATACTTCATCCATTCTAAAATTCCCAATTAACTTCGAGCTCGTGAAGGCTTCTCAATCTTTTCGACTTTACCCAACATAAAAAGGTGACCACGTTTTTGCTTCAAAGTGATTACCTCACCTTAGGTGGTGCCAAAATAGTTCGCCTATGCAAGTTTGCCAGCTTCAAAGAAACTTCAGCACATACCTTAAATTAGGAGACATCTAAAGTGATAAAAGTGAGTGAAAACTTACCCGGGAAACCAGCTGAATTCTTTCACTGGAGGTCCTGTCACTGCTATTCCATTTGTTCTGAGAAGAGTCATTACCTCGTGCACAAAACCATGTGGGTTAGCATAAGCACCAAGTGGACCATCACTAGACATCACCAACATGTCGCTTCTCTTTGCTATGAGAGTCTATGAGAAACAGGAATAAACAAAATGTTGTCACCATCTAACATAGACTGTAAAGTTCACAAATAAAAACACAATATGTACACATACTCCCATTACCCATCCAAGTTCGCCTGTTCAGTAGTTTAATTGGCACATGGTTCTATAAAAGCCAAGAGAGTTTTTTTTTTTTTTTAAAAAAAAAAAGAGGAATCTTTATGCCTCTCTACATTCTACCATTGTACTCTAATAATTCCATTGTATGCACAATACAGAATACATCTTAAGTAAAGGTACATCTTAATAAAACTAAAAATAACTATGTAACATATGCAAAAAGATATTAGGATTATTCCAGAAAGGAAATGAAAGAGTCTAAGAAACAAAGTGGGAGTTTTATATATTGATAGGGAGGTATTAATGCACAGTAATGGAGAGAGCTTGGCAATGGCATGCTATATTACCTGACAAGTTTTACAACGAATTTTATCAAAACTTTCAAGTAACTCAATTTCCCTGCGAAGTCTATAAGTTGTTCCGTCTATCTCCAAGAGCTCTTGCCTTGCTGATTCAGATATTGGCATTTTACTAGCAACGTGAAATGAAAGAAGATCCGGTTTCATGACAAGGCTGTCCATGTTTGGTGATTTAACAACCTGTTTCCACCTCTCTGCAATATTACAATAAAGAAAATCTTTAAAACCAAGTTTCTTTTTCTCATTTATCCAGTTTGATATTTTACGGATACCTACCTTTTTACCTGATTAAAAAAAAACGAATATTCCCTAACGGAATAGACATTTAAAGATTTTCGGTATAGAAAAAAGAAATTCACTTCCAATCCCTGTTTTTGTTGCGTATGCATGATATTTACATGGAACAAATGTTCCAGATCCAGAATACTGTCTAAGAGGAGACTAAACAAGCATAATGAGACATGGACACTACATTGAAAGGGAGGAAAAAGTTACCTGCTACCTTCCTGGCAAGTGAATAGGAATCATACATGCGATAGACCCAACTGGGCCAGAAAGCTCTTGGAACATCACGAAGTGGGCCTATGGTGTACTTTCCCCATCCTACCTTGTTACAAGGTTGGACATACGAGAAGGGCCTCTTCCCAACTCTAGGACTGTCATCAGCATTCTGTTTGTTGTAATCTGAATGCATTGACCTTGTATAGTTGTCTAATGGAGATCTTTCAGGTTGAATTTCGAAATGTCGCTCAAATTTCTCATCGTCACTACTTACCGACTCATCATATACATCAGAGCTACGACCAGAGACAAGAGCATACTGGTGCAACCTTCGTTCTGCAGATGAAAGTTCGCTTTCGAAACTTCCTTCTGACATCGCATCAGAATCATTTCCTTCCTCACAGCTCTGACGAGTACGCTGACAACCATTTAAACGCATTGCTTGCGTCATCCTAACTCGAGAGTTTCTTAATGGGGCCAGTTTACCAACAGCTTCTCGTGGTGTTCTTAGTGGCACATCTTCCTGAATGATACGGACCTCTCCACATAGCTATTCACGAGCAGCAAGCAATAATAGAAAGTTAACAGCCATAATAAATAGACATGAAAGCTTGATTTTATTTCTTAAGTACTTACTGATCCTTCTACATCAACCCAGCGACGCTTTAGACGAAAACGCTGCTGTCCACGGGCCACAATATTTACAGAACCATCTTCCAGCCTTCGATATTGCCGAATCTATTAAGAGTAAGAAAAATTTATTCATGGAACCAGATCAAGGAATGAAACAGAGCTCAAGTCTTCCACTCTCTCCATAAGTGATAGAAGAAATTGTTTGTCTATGTGTCAGACGGCAGCTCAACATACTAAATAGAGAATTCAGGGATCTACAATAAAACCAGTTACAACAGAGGGTTTAAGGAGAGGCTTGAAAAGAAATAAGAATGATTGATTTCATAGGATCAGCCCCAGAAGAGGAGACACTGAAAATATAAAACAACATGCCATACTAGATTCCAAGCATCCATGAAAAATAAAGAGAAGCCACAACAAAAAAAGTGAAATTGTGGTTAGAGACTTAGAGATGATAAGGGGTTTGCATTAAAGTCATTTCTACACTAAATGTTGCCAAGATGGAGTGGGGTTCGAGTTAACCCCCAATAAGTTATGGGGCAGATTATGACGCTTTGGTATTGAGAACCTGGCAGGTTACAGCTGGGTTGCAGGCTTTGCTCAGCCCACTGAAAACCTGTCCTGTATATATAAATAATAAAATTTATGGTTATTGATAATTTTAGTGACATTAGTGTTATTTTCTTTATTTATACTTTTCTTAGTTTATTTTTTAATTAACTGTATTTAAAAACATGGAGTAGCATAAATTATATTTAAAGTTAATTCGTAAAACATGTTTTACTTTCAGTGATCTCCAAGTGTTTTCAACTGCTAAATGGATTATAATAGTTTTGGCCTGTTAGATTTTATCGCAGGGTTGGAATGGAAATACCGAAATAGTTTAGCTTTAAGCAGCATTCTGCAGATAACTAAGGTTAGAAAACTGAGGAATATCTTAAGGTCACAAAAATATAAAACCACCGCCCGCAATAACCAATTTTGGCCTGTTAGATTTTATCGCAGGGTTGGAATGGGAATAGTTAGCTTTAAGCAGCTTAAGCAGCATTCTGCAGATAACTATAAAAAAAATGAGGAATATCTTAAGGTCAGAAAAATATAAAAAACTGCCCGCCAAATCCTATGAATGTGCAAGGCATCAATGATTTCACAATGAGCGAAAATGTAAACCATCACCAAGAACACAAAGCTGAGAAAGGGGAACCTGAAAGAAGAGATCTGCTTTGTACCTCAGCAGTAGTCCCAGTTGTCGAAAGCCTTATTCTGCCATTACTGGGATCCCTGTAAACACGAACCTGAAAGAAATAGCCAACACATGGCAACACTACCAAATAGGTACAAACGAAGGAAAAGAGAGTTGATTTGCAGCAAGGACTATACACAGCACATACCACACCGATTGTATAAGGAGCATCAACTTGTCTCATTGCTCTCTCAACACCAGCTATAAAATTAGGAAATACAACTCTGAGAGGAAGTGTTGCCTCGGGGAATAAAACAACTCCTGTAAAGGAGGTCAAAACAAAATAATTCATCTTAAAAAAGAGACGCTATGTGTTAGTTGTTCTTGTTAGAATGACAGGCTCACAGGCAGGTGTGAATGGAGATGGAGAATTCACCTAGGATAACGCATTACTAGTTAATGTTATGTTTTTACTCAACCTAGAAACTGTAGAAGAGTAATTCTTACAACTTATTCCACCATTATTAATTAGCAAAGTGACGACTATTTTATATAGTAGTAATGGCAGAAGTCCTACGCTTCACTCATTATTCTTCTTGACATTCAAAATTACAATGCAGTTAACTGCCTCAATTTGAAATCAGGGTAGTAATACAGGATGTAAAGACGAGTACTAAGGAATACAAAAGACTCTCAAAAGGGAATGGGGCTTCATCTCTGCCATATAATAGTTTGCAAATATTCCATATCTGAATTGATATGTCTTGCAGGATCGAGCTCTGAGATATATTGTCATTTCAAGATGTACCAAGAATTAAAATAGTACGGCATTATGAAGCACCGGAAACTTATTGGATTTTCTGACATCAAAAGATAATAATAATGAGACTATTCATCTTGGCACTAAGTACCTTCCAGATAAAACAGAGGAAGGGTCAGGACAGCACCACCATCCAAGAAAGCCAGCCTATTGTGAGTGTCTTCAACATCTGATATGCATGGATGACTGGTAAGTGATTCAACATTTCATATTCCTTAAGAAAAATATTGAAAAAGAAGAAAACGCAAAAAGGAAAATCTATAAAAATTTCCATACCACCAAGATATGAATGCATGGCAACTAAGGAGGTGTCATATGTATATTCACCAGATGCAGAAGCTCCTGCAGAGCTATGGTGGCTGCAAATGCCCAAGAAAACCATCAAATTTAGTTAATTGAAAATGACAAGACTATGAGAAAATTGCACTTATTCTGCCGTATCAGCAACTAAATTGCCTGACAACCATTTGTTATTTTCCACAATGTTTGAACATCGGTGACAATTAGCTATTTGAACTATGCCTATAACATGAACTGGTAACAATCTCATAGGAGTCGCTGATTTCAGATATAACTACAATAACACCTATATTAACCAGGATTATGCTACGCTTCAATTTGCTCATTTACGGATGGTGAACATGTATTGACGTGATAAACCCACGCAAACACGAGCAATACCCATTGTCCACTAATTGCATTTATTTTCTAAGCACACACATACTTGCATGCGCACATGCATAAACAACATAAATACAGAATGCATAGGGCTTATCAATTACTTGAAATTAAGAGGCACATGTAATCTAATTGCTTGTCAACCTTCAGAAACCCTAAATCCAACATGATAATCTTGCCTTTCCCAGGGACAAACGGAATTAACAAACAATAATCTAATTCAATTACTTGACTCATACACCAGGTCTTCGGAAGTGAGCAACAAAGCAATTAAAAATGAAATTGAGAAAAATAAAAAATAAAAAATCTGACAGCAAATCGAACACTTACTCGTCTTCATCCGATACTTCCTCTTCGTCGACTTCTTCGACTTCTAATTCCTCAGATTCGAGCTCCATAATCTGCTCGATCTGTAACCTTTCACTCTCTGGAATTCCGTCGTCTTCCATTCGATTCTCGCTCCCAAATTTCGATCTCTCAGGTGATTTTGGTTCTTTATGCGCGGGCGTATGACCAGCGAAAGTGCGGGAAATTGAGTGCGCTGCCGCCGTGCAGAGTAGTAGTACTGAAACGTCATATATGAACGTTTCATTTTCCTTTATTATTAGATTTTGAAAAATAGAGTTTTAGTTTTACATTGTTTTTAAAAAGGCTTAAAAAATGTGGCCAAAATTGCATATCACCCCTTTTCAAAATCCAGCTAAAAATTCCTCTGTATTCTAAAAATAGACGAAAAAAAACTCTATATTTTCTTAAATATAATGCACTTGTCCCTCACCGTTAACTGAAACTAATAGTGTTAATTTTTTTGTTAAAATATCGTTATGTCCTAATTTATTATATATTATTTTTATTTTCATGATTCGTTTGATCTTTTTTAATTGAATAATAGCTGTAGTATTTAATCAACACATCTCAACCTTTAGATCTTAAATTATTAAGGTTAAGATTTAATCAATTTTGATATATATTATACTTATAATTATAAATTATTATTTATAAAAAATAAAAAAAAATTAACCCCCTCGCCCTCCCTAGCCCCCTTCCCCTCCCTTTCCGTTCGTTTCTAACGGAAAGGGGGCGCTTAGGGTTTTTGAAATCACAAGAATTTTTTTTGCTTATTTTTAAAATATAGGGAACATTTTAGTTGTTTTTTAAAAATATAAGGGTATAAAATACAATTTGACCAAAAATTATTGAAACAAATGACAATATTTGATATTCCTTTTAAAGAAGATGGTACCTTCCGATCATATTTCCTCGAACCTAAAGCTAAGGGGGCAGGGCTCCACGCCTCCACCTATTAGCTCAGTAGGTTTGATTTTGATGCCTATGAGTAAAATATTAGCCTCATAGTCCATCTATTTACACTAACTTGAAATGTCAAAAAATAAGATAAATTCAACGAGATGATTCGACAAACTGCAAGAATGACACATCTTACACATTTTTGATATATTGAGTCACATTATATCAAAAGATTTCCAACAAACTCCTTCTAGACAGACGGCAGTTGACCTGCCAGCAGTAGGTAAAATGAAATTCGCATAACTGGACATGACTAATTCAAACAATCATATCTCATTTCATATAAGTCTTAATCTCAATTTCCTTTTTTTTTTTTCAATTAGCTAACTCATGCATCTTTCCAACTGTACATCACAAGCTGCATCCACTTCAAATTTTGCTCCCCATAGACCAATAAATAGAAGTTATTGTGCAAATTTAACTATAATAAGTATTATCCACTCGCACACTGTTTTTCTTCTCTTAATTTTTAGCATGTCTCTTGCTTATTTTTGCACTTCACACGATTATTATCACTTTATTATGATATTTTATCGAGTTACTTTAATTATTAAATCATTGTTTTTATGTTAGTTTCGGTATTCCCAATCACTTATTCAGTGATTTAAGTATCAAAGTGTTACTCTTATTTTGCATGTTAATTCTTGTTTGATCTTAGAATTTTTGTAAAAATCCTTCAATCATTGTAGTGATGTTGTACTTTGGCACGCAAAGAGTATAAAAGTATTTCAAATGTCAAACCATTTTTTAAGCATTGTCGAGTGCAATTTACCTTAAATTTTATTTTGATAGTGGGTGCTCTATATTTTATATACAACTAATACAGGAAGAATGAGTAAATTACAACTAATTTACCTTAATCTCCTTCTGAAAAAATGAAGAGTAAATTACAACTAATTTTCTATTATGCCTTTTGTATTTGAAATTTTCAATATTTTCTAATTTTAACGGTCATACATAATTAGCTTAATTCGTAATTTACACTAGGTTTTCACCCATGTCTTGCAGTAAACTAACAAAAATATTACTGTGGATTATAAATTTTAATTTTATTAATTTTTTTAAATTTTTATGGACTAAGTGAATAATTTTTTACAAAATTTTCGATCCATCACGTTCATTATTTTTAATAGTTTTTTTTACAAAAAGTTATAGCAAGATCAAAATTGATAATTACAGGTCTCTTTTTGAAAAATTATATAGTTTTATCAAACTCAAGAATATCAATAATTTTTAAAAATAATAAAAATATTCATAATTATATTGAATATCAAACAGTTATTTGTAATTTATCCAAAGTGAATGTTTTATAACTAGTTGCTTCAAAGCCCCCACATTTGTGCTTGGAAAGTAACACGGAGCCGCTGTCATTTTTGGGCCTCTGATCAATATTGGGTAATATGCTGAGTTAATTAAATGGAAGCCCATATACCTGGCCCGTTGGCTGTACACCTTAACCGGAAGATAGACGGACGCTGATCCGGGTCACCACGTAGGATTCCGGTCCGATTTCAAAACCATATCAGTATTTTCAAAACGAGAAGACGAAGCTGAGACATTAGCAGCAGCAACAATGGGGCGCTCCATACTCTCTCACTTTTTCGTCCTCTCAAACACCTATCCGCGCTCCATCTCCTCATTGTATGTTTACTTGCTTTACCTTTGATTTTGCTGTTTCATGATGTTCATTACATTTGCTGTAAATCCTTTCATTTAATCTAATTTGTTTCCAAAGTAGGCCGTGCGGTGTTCATTTGAGCAAATGCTTGAGTAGAACGGGTGCGGTGCAACAGCAGCGGCGTGTACGGCCTGGGGAGAACTTCCGGTGCCTTTGCAGCGTTGCAGTTTCTGAACCTTCGACTTCTGCGACTTCTTCTAGCTCCGTAAAGTATTACTAATTAATTTTCTTCTCCATATTTTTTCCTTTTTCTTTTTTTTTGAATTAATTTGATTTTGTTGTTGGCTCCGTGTGTATATAGAAGGAACTGAATCCCTATTATTGGAACTACAGTTACTTCCTTTCAAATTTGAGCATTCCTATTTCGTGCATTCTAGTTAGTTGATTCAAGCACTCTACCATCCTTTTCCGCTGAGGTTGGAATGAGAATGAATTTCTTTTGAGTTTGTTGCGTTTTGCAATTGCAACTTATTCACCTAGATTATAGTTGGAGTGGTGCATATTTTGGAGTGTGATATGATGGTTTGATAGTTGTTCTGGCTGATTGTTATTATCAGGTTGGAAGGGACACTTGGGAGACTGCTTGTCATATATCTAGCGTAATGGTTAGCGACTTGTTTTGTTGTTCATGGGGAACTCTGACTAGTCTGGAGTGCTTGTGAAAAACTTATAGTGCCATTGCCTTCTTACGTGGTGCTCTGGAAATCTTTTATCAATTTGAAAGTTGGAGAACAATAGAGAACTGTTTGATCTGATGCTTGAAGTTAAATTTGCCCCAGTCGTTATTTGCATTCATTTTGATGAGGTTTCAATGTACCTCATGTTGGCTGATCAAAATTTCCACAATTTGGATTATGAAATCCTCTTATATAACCTTGATATCATGTCTATGGAAGTTATGGAGGCATGTAGTGTTGCTGCAGGTGAAAAATTGATTGTCTCTCCTATTATGGCTGCAAACTCAATCTGTCTATGCTCAATTATGATTCCATACATCAGTTATAATTGCAGAGATCAAACTCTTCAAACACTAGTTAGTTTAGTCTCATTTTGGCCATAACATATTTTCATCTTCTTGTGTTAATTTAAGAACATGGGTAGAATTCAGGTACTTGATGAAGCTGAGTTGCTTGATACTTAGCAAATACAAGGGCACATGCATGGACTATATGCTAAGACGCTCCTATCTGTTTGTTAAATAATAATCTATGTCAGAAGTCATGCTCTATAATTGCCTCAACAGGGAATTCATGTCGTTTAGCTTTAACTAAGTCAAATTGTCTAATTGCCTTATGTTTGCAGTAAAATTATTTGATCTGACCTGACCAAATAATAATTCCTTCAATTATAGGAAGAGAATAGTCTCTGGTGTCCAGCCCACAGGATCCATACATCTTGGCAACTATCTTGGTGCCATAAAGAATTGGATTGACTTGCAGGTTTGTTTTCAACATTATATAAGAATAAGGTTCAAGTCTTTGATAAGTTAGATAGTGTGTCCCAACATATCATTTTGAGCAGTTCTCTATGATGGTGACGAATTTGGCCTTAGAGTCTGATGTTTGTGGTAGTTGCAGGTGGAATGAGGGGAGGAGAGAACTTTGGTAGACCTCCCCCACCATGCTGTTATCAGCCCTCTGGGCAAGCTTCCTGAGTTAGTTAAGGAACCCTAATAAGACATCATGGTTAGTATTTTACTATTTTAAAAAAATGGTGGGGCATGTTATAATTCTACTAGGTCCATAGATTAGCAATGGCATATCCGAGATCTTTGTGAGTTTAACATGCTCTTTTGTGCGGGTATACATACAAAATGCATATAACCGCTACCCAGCTGAACTTTTGTATGCTTTAGGTACATGGCCACCACATTTGGTGTCTTAGAATGAAATCTTGCTACAATATTAATAAATATTAAATAAACTCGTGTTCAATTTTCTCCAAGTATAAATACCCTGTCAGGGCTGTTGTTTACCTCATGTTTGGTCCTTGCAGAATACATACGAGACTCTCTTTTTCATTGTGGACCTCCATGCGGTATGCTCTAATTTCTGCCTTATGTTCATTGCTGTTGAAATGCATTTTGGTCCTTTTTTCTTGAATTGATATCTTCACATAATTCTCTAAAATCTTTAGATGTTTTGAATATCTTGTTATTATTGTTTGATTGACTTGCAAGGTAGCATTTGGCGTACTTTTTCCTTAATGACCCAATGTGTTCCTGTGTGATAAAGTGATGCTCATCTGATCTTGTGTTGGATGTCTTACTTTCTATAATTAGATACCAATCCATTTACCTGATGCCCTAAACTATAGCACTTGAATTATAGCTCTCAATGGCTACTACTTAGAGAAGAATTTTATGCTTGCAAAATTATGATCTTCAGAACAAACTTTAAATTTTGACTAATGGCTTAATTTCCACGGAGTTTCTGCCCTCCCAGTGGACTTCGTTTTTATTAAACTTTTCAGTTGTTATTTCTAAAATAGACCACTCTTATTTGTTTCTTGCAGATAACTTTGCCATATGAGACACAACAATTATCAAAAGCAACAAAAGATACTGCAGCTCTTTATTTGGCATGTGGTGTGGATAGTTCCAAGGTCTTCCCTATGTCGTTTCCTTAAGTTTAATTGTTTTAGATGATCATTCGCTATAAGATTCCTAACCCTAGCTCTGTGTCCATTTTCCAACTACAGGCCTCAGTCTTTGTGCAGTCTCATGTTCGTGCTCATGTAGAATTGATGTGGTTGCTGAGTTCTGCCACCCCAATTGGATGGCTCAATAGAATGATTCAATTTAAAGAGAAATCGCGAAAGGCGGTTAGTTTTCTGCTATATGCAATTTTAATCATGTACTTATCTTATGTTCACCATGTTCCGGTTTACCACAAAAAAAAGGTAATTTGACACCTATCTTTAAACTGCCTTTGATCATCATATTGAGGCAACTTAATGCCTTCTGTCCAATACCTTTCTTCTGTTGGTTTCCTTATTTTTTTGTTTTATTATATCAACACACACAGACAAACACATAGCTATAGTGTGGTGCGCGGACAGTTGACTAGGGTTCTTTTGTTCTAAATTCAGCGATATTTCTGGAATTGATCCCCCAGCTGCATCTGACATAAGTTATTATTGTTCATATGCTCAAATCTGTTTTTTAAGATGCATGGGTTTCGGATGGCAATGCTCCTTTCTAGTAAATAAAATCAAAATTTGCCACATTCTTTTCATGCTCTGGGTAGCAGTTTTCCGAATTGCGTAGGGGAGAGGGCTGTTGAACTGTAGTTATAAATACTTAGGTTAGGTAACCGAAGAAATTGAAAGAGTGAAACAGACAACCAGCACAACATACTCTGGAAGCATTCTTGATGTCCCTGGTGGGTCCAAGCATATATGTATGGAAGTGTGTTTTTTATGGCAAACATTTATAGGTTATTGCATTTTCACTAAGTTAATTGTAAATCAACTTCCCTAGGTTAAATGTAATCCTGAAAAGCTCTATGCTAACAACGTGAGAATTCTCTTTAAAATGTTAATTTTTTAAGGGAAGCTGGAGTAGATCTGATGTGGATTGCTGTTCATTCATCACAACGTGATCTTATTGATTTCTATAAACTGAATTTTGTGGTGTTTTGGCAGCTAACCTGTTAGTTTGAAAATTGGATATGCTTGTTTAGTCCTTTAGATTTGGTAAAGTAGGCTGCTTCTTTCTCTTACAAGATATAATATGTTGCATATTGATGTGGAACATTGTAAATGCGAAATGATATCGATGTGAATTCATTGAAATTTGAATTCTTAATCGGATGCAATAGAATATCTTATATTTAAATCATTCTCCATGCCCCAAGAACTATGTTTTGAGCAGTCATCTATGTCAACATCCTTAGAAAATGTATTCCTTACCTGGTGCAGTGTTGTCCTTATTATTACTTATGTCTTACTTTTTGCTTGCAGGGGGATGACAATGTTGGGGTTGCTCTTCTGACCTATCCTGTGCTTATGGCTTCTGATATCCTTTTGTATCAGGTAATTCTTTATTTTTGCAGGATTAGTGTATAATATGCCTTTTATTTAAATGCTTAATATTGGTCCCTGTTTTAACTTTTGCACTATATATTCTTAATTCGAAGAGACTTGTGCTTTCACTTTCTTTGGTACAACAATAGTTGCCAAAACGTACTTGCTCTCTGACATGATTCTTATTGAATTGCCTGAACCTGAATATTCATTGTTCTCAAAGAGTGTAGTACTCTTGTGCAGTCTGATCTTGTCCCTGTTGGTGAGGATCAGAAGCAACACCTCGAGTTGACTCGAGAATTAGCTGAACGTGTTAACTACCTATATGGAGGAAGGAAGTGGAAGAAGCTGGGAGGGTAAGGCAAGCATTATAGTTCAAAATTTATGAGCAGTGGACATTTGTTATCCTTCTATAATGTTAACCTTTTATCCCAATAGTTTTTTCCTGTTATTCTATGTTTTTTCACTTGGAAGCTAGGAAACCTAAATGATTTGTTTAATTTTCCGGCCAAAGGCGAGGTGGTGCAATTTTTAAGGTGCAATGTTGTCATTGACTAGTTATATGATTTAAATCGAAGATACATTACAAGTTGGAGAGTCCATTTATTATGCTCAATTACTTGATGGATGTAGGTTCCTGAACCCCTTATTCCACCAACTGGAGCTCGTGTGATGTCTCTCACTGATGGTCTTTCCAAGGTTCTGAGTTTTAATATCTTCCTGTTTAGACGAACATTTTTCAGAAAGATATGGTGTCTTTTCTACAATAAATGTATTGACAACTTACTGATGCATAAATGAAATTATTGCACACTTAAAACTGTCATTAGACATCAGGATGTGGTTGGATGATCTTAACTTTGGATGTTTCCCAAATAGTCATGTCTTGTTAGAGGGGAAAAACGTCATTTTTGTTTTAAGAATAGTTACTTGAAAAGGTTGCAACTCCTTTTGCTACTGCCAATACAATAGTACGGAAAATCAGCAGGTTGTATCTCGTAAGAGTGGAATTACTAGTTGAAATGCTTAACTAACTTAAACTGAAAAAAATAATATATTAATTGGAGAGAATTGTGCATGCCTCATAATTGGATTCAGGACTCTTCCAGACACTGCATTTCTGGGGAAAACTGAGAAGTTTTTAGTTCTTACCACAGATTCCATCAATTCAAATTGATGTATTCTATTATAGGTAGATGCTGTTTTGTTTCTAGCTTGATGGGTTGAGTCTTTTCATTTAGTCTCTAAACGTGATGTTGGTAATGTAAGCTGTGATGAGGGCGTCCCCACATAATCCTCTTTCAAATTAGAACCAAAGTTGGAATTCCCCTTAGAGAGAGGGTGAAAAGAGATTCTTGTATTGAGTATTGGTACTGATGTCTCTTGCTCTTTTACGTTGTGAATTGATATTTTATATGAACTGTAAGCTCCTTAAACTTGAGCTTTCTCTGGTGAAACAAAGATCTTTTCTAAGAGCTTGTTTGTCCTATTATTATGCTTCAGATATTATGTGCAACGTGTCATCTGCAAATTTCTGAAGTAGTTCTTCTCTTGTACAGATGAATTCATCTGGATTTTGCATTTGATAAAACTTAATTGGTTTGTGAAGATTTCTTAAATATTACTTATGGCTACCGTCCATTCTACCGAATTCTGACTTAAACCATATGATCTTTGTCTGCAGATGTCCAAATCAGCACCATCTGATCAATCTCGAATCAATTTACTAGACCCGAAAGATGTGAGTATCATTTCTGCTTATATTCATTTCTCTGATCAATATGGTCAGTCCTCATAAGTTTTTAATATGTCTTTATCTAGTAATTTAGTAACAGGGAAATGCTACTATATTTTCTATTTGCAGCTTTTGTTTGTGACTGAAATATGTGCATTCTGCTGGTTTCATAAAGATTTTAGTTGGCTAAAAGACACAAAGAGGGGGGAAGTGCATGCCAGTGTGGATTTCTTATTTACTATTGATACTAGAGATTTGCGGGCAACCATCATTATATAGTTTTTACTGTTTATCTAAACAATCTGGATGATATCCCTATGGCATATCCCAGTCTTCTTTACTATACTGTCTTTTGCTTTTAGAGGGAGAAGATTACATAAGCATTCTGGGACCCAATTTCAGAATTGGAAAGTGAAAACCCCATCGTTACCCCTATGAGGATCCTCCAGTGTGTGTTTTGTAAAATTGTTCACAGCCAAAATCGACTAGAGTTATGAATATATCAGGCTTGTTCATTTTGTTTTAAGTGTTATTATATATCCATGTTGAAGATTAGGTTTATAGGTACCAAGTGGCTACCATCATCCTCTGATGGTACTTGCCCAACTTCACTCCTTTGCTGGTCTTGCAGGTAATTTCCAACAAAATAAAACGTTGCAAGACTGATTCATTTCCGGGGTTAGAGTTCTCTATTTGTCTATTGCGATATTCCTTTTGGATTGCCTTAAATATATTTATCTATTCCTAGTCTTTTAGTCGCATTACCGAGATTAACCATCGCATCTCTATTGTGCAAATATGCAGCTTGGAATTTGACAATCCAGAAAGACCTGAATGTAACAACCTTCTATCGATATACCAGCTCGTTACCAGCAAGACAAAACAGGTAATCTAGTTCAAACTATGCAGGGAAAGTTGCTGTTGCTTGTACCTAAAATTTATTTGCTTATGAACTCTAGTAACTTTGTGACTCATCTTTCATTCAAAGTGAGTATGGATATTTTAGTTTAAGGGTTTGATGGAACTTCTTTTCTTTTTAAATTTTATGGAACCTACATGATTGTCAGCAAGTGTTACCTTCCTCCAGTTGGTACACCATGAGGGCGTTTGAGATGAAACCATGGTTGGTTGTAGCAGTATGTACAGTGGAAATACGTTTGGTTAACTTGATAAAAATATATCATTCTCTGAAAAGTTCATTCTTCATATAGTCACTTCACTGTTGAGTTCAATGTATATTTCAAAGCTCAATCTGATAAATTATTTCCTGCTCTCACTTTATATCTACTAAGAAGCTATCTCGCTGTTTTCTTATGAAAAGCTATTGGTGCAGGAAGTTGTGGAAGAATGCCAAGATATGAATTGGGGAACCTTCAAAACTCTGCTTACTGATGCTTTAGTTGATCATCTACATCCAATCCAGGTTTCTTTTGCAGATTAATGTCTTTGATAACCACATTTACAAACAGTGTACTCTATTTGATTTCGAAACTCTATCTAAATTTACTCTTTTCACCTATGAGTAATGCCTTTAGGCTATTTCCAACTTGAAGGGCTACTAGGATGCCATCTGTTTAGTTTCTATTGAAATGTTAGCATGTCAATGCCATCATTAAATATTCACCAGTACCTTCAACAATTGAGTTTCTAGAACATCTACTGTAGGATTTGGGTTCCAGTGCGGAACAATTCAGGCGATACAGTAAGGACAAATAGGAGCACTTTTCTTTATGTAAATATACTAAATCAGATTAAGGGAACATAACTATATTCAAACTTAAAGAAATAAAAATTTGAATGACCTCCTGTGAAAATGTGCACGTGTCTGAAGTGTGACACACAAAGTACACGAGCAAGATAATCTTAGGATGTTTGGTCAAGATTTATAACAATGGAAACCAGTCTCATAACAGGTTTACACTATAAGAGTTAAGAAAACCAGAGAGTCAAAGGAGGAAAAAAGAATACAAGGTAAAACAGAGGAAAAACTTTCTGTCTTTCTTCTGTTAGAATAAAGGGACTATTAAGGATAATTGAACTGTAGTAGAAGAGAAACATGATGTAGCAGAAGTACCGAAGTGGCCCTTTTCTATACTTAATTAGTGGAAAGTAAAGTTAACAACAGTAATTGTTGTGTTTCTCTTACCAAACTTCTCAACTGTCTTAAGACCCTCAATTTTTTATCTTAACATCCAAATTTTTTCTGCATGGATTTTCTCCTGGTCAGAAAGTGTATTGTGTCAACTGTCCTCGAATTGAAATATAATATTTTCTTTGGTTATAAATGCATTTTGTGGCTGAACGTGTTCAAAGGAGGTTTTCCTCTTAGGCTAAGACCTTAAATACCAAGCAGTAGGAGAATTCTACTGAACATTTTTCATTCCCTATTAGATCAAATTAAACCACTTAGGTTCTTTTTAAATGCTAAATCTTATTTAGTTGTTTGTTAATACCTGCCTCTGCTGCTGCTTGAAACCATATTTGAGTGTCTTCTTTGTTATCTGAATCTACTACTTTGCAGACTCGTTATGCAGAGATTATGTCTGATACCGCCTACTTGGACAATATCTTGGCCGAGGGTGCTAGTAAAGCCACAGCCATAGCAGATGCTACTCTCAGTAATGTTTACCAAGCAATGGGATTTTTACGGAGATGAGGATCATGAACGGTCTTGGGAATGTCACTGAAAAGTTAAGTCAAGTAGCTGTATTAAGACGCTGAATACTCGGCAATTCGATGTCTGCACTTCTAATTATTTGGCTTCTGATGATTAAATCATCCTTGATCAGAGAAAAGTAATTTATCATGAGGCCACCTTTCATATATCTCTTTATTTGACCCCCTCCAAGTGGGTACATTCTCCTCAAATGGTTATTTATAGCCTAAATTATGTTTCCCGCTATACGAGAAAGACTTATAATTGTTAGATTCATAATCAATATCTAATTTAAGAAACGTGGTTCATGAGTTCTTTTCAGTTTCTGAGTAGTTGTTTGACTAGACTGTTGCGCTGTTTTGGTTTAAACTCTCTTATCCCTGCTGAATAATGTTGACTGGTTCCATATAAAATTCTAAATGTGGCTAATTATTAAACAAGTGACAGGGCAAGAAAGTATTTTGGGATAAGAACTTCCCTTCAATAGTATGCAACAGTTTTCTTTAAATCTTCCTGTTTGTTTTTCCCATCCCCGTGAACATGGATATTACCATCCTTTCCCAACTCCCAACCCCTCTTTCCTCTTCCTACTTGCCAGTATATTTCATTGGTTATTCTTCAACAAGCTTGGAACCAGTGATAGACATAACTGGAATGTTTCTTCTGGCTATTGAGCTCATGATACCTATACCGACTACTGATTACCGTGTAATAGTTTCTAAGATGACACAGGAATACGGAATAATGCACCACAGTTCTATCAATACACAATATAAATAGCTAAACCAGCTTCGGAAGTGGATACAATAGTCAGAGATAGTTATTGGAGATGTCAACTATTAGATAATTTAAAAGAATGATTATATTTACATTCTTTCATTTATCATATATTTATATAAATTATTTTTTGTCTTTTGCATTATTACAAACACCAGCCTGTTAGTTAAAAAATAGGAGCAGTTTGTATAGTATTGTTGATATTTTTTAAAGTATTTGCGTAAATTTTTTAAAAAATAAGGATGATTTATGTAAATGATGTCAATATTTCTAAAAAATGTATGCGTGACTTTTTAAAAAGCAAGAATAATTTATGTAAGTAGAGTATAGACGTAATTTTCCTGATTTAAATGATATGCTTCCTGTTTATTTGATAATAATGGTTCATCAACAATCCAAGGAGAGGGGAATCCTTGGATTCTTTAGGATGAAAATCGAGGCGTGAGATTATTGATTAGCATTGGGAAAGGTGTAGCAACAAGGAGTTGTCAAGTTGTGGCGCGAAAATCTTTCATCTTACTTGTGAACAGAGGAGACTGGAGAGGACTGAGGAGGGAGGGACATCCTTAAAACAGTTATTTCTTTCTTCTTCTTGTATTGACATGTCGAATAAAGTGAAAGCAACACAAAAGTAGTACAAACTTGCTGTATAACTCAAATCTAGTCACTTTCAAATCTGTATATACGCACGTACTATATATGTATACTTTGGCTTATATGAATATATAAATAATTAAATACACTCAACACCCCTATAAAATTGTTAAATTGCAATTTCTCCTAAAAAATGTTTTCAAATTACATTTGAATTTTCTTGAAAAATTCATTATTTACACAATTAACCCTCTTTTACTAGAGTTCGGAAGAAAAATGTTAACATTAGCAAAAAAATTATGTAAATTTTTGATTTTACACCTTATTTAATATTTTCATGTAATGTCGTCAAAAAATAAGATTGACTAAATTTTTATAATATGTGCGCAATTCAACACACTTTGTACTAGAGTTTGATACAAGTGTTTTACTTATCCTTTAAATGAGAAAATGAAGAAGTACTTACAATAGGGAATTGGATTTTGAAATGAAATGGGTCAATTTTTGAGTCAGGCCGATTCAGATTATTTCAACGTGTTATGTTTTATTTCTTATTTTATTTGTTTTTCGCACAAAAAAACTTTTTGAATTCCCGGTAGAAAGAGATTTCCCTAAAGAAAACACTTTTAGAGCTGCCCAATACCCCTTCCTTTTCCAAAAATTTTTACGAATACGCTTTTTTGACGCAAAAATACGTTTTTTTGGAACTGCCATTTAAATAAAAATTAAGAGATTACTCATTGGTATAGCTGGATGTAAAAGACATCTAACAACTGTATGCTATTTACAGTACGAATGAGTAAAATATTACTTTAACCATCACCTATCCCCTATTCATGACTTTATTTATTGATGGGTTATTTTAGTATTTCTTTGTACCACATCAATTTGGTAAATTTGTCTTGGACCTCTTTTTTGGGAATATCATCCTTGTCTTATTTGACTTGATTTCTTTACTCCATCACCGTGTAATAATTTTTTATACATATAAGAAAAAAAATTAATAATGTTAACCTCATTTTATATATATGCATATATGTTTTTTAATTCATTTTTAAGTACAAAAATATATATAAGAATGTTAAATGAGAGAAAAATTTAAATTTATATGATTTGTTCAGGCATTTCAAGCTCTAACCAAAGAAAGTC
This sequence comes from Sesamum indicum, assembly GCF_000512975.1. Taxonomy (NCBI): domain Eukaryota; kingdom Viridiplantae; phylum Streptophyta; class Magnoliopsida; order Lamiales; family Pedaliaceae; genus Sesamum; species Sesamum indicum. The sequence continues at coordinate 1,732,622 of NC_026145.1, forward strand.
GGGTACAGGCAGAAAATTTTCAAAGATCGTGTAAGTGATTTAAATTTTTTAAAAAAAGTATAACTTTAAATTTCTAGAGAAAGTTTAAATATAATTAACCCATATATAAATTTTAATCGTTGCATTAATATAACATCATCGTATAACACCAAAAATACGAACTCACCAGATAAGATTTTACATGACATGAAATTACGGAAGAAAATTCATATTTGAGAATTAATCATTTATATCACATGCTTTTTCACACGCACCCAAAAATGAATTTCCCCTAGATAAGCTAAAGTGACTCCACTCGTACAAAAGCTTTTAAAGAAAGAATATATATATATATGATTAATTATATTATATGTATATGATTAATTATATTTAAACGCTCTAAAGATACAAAAATTATACTTTTCTTTAAAAAAAATTTAAATTACACATGCACATTCTCCAAAAATTCACCAGTTACATCTAATCTTATTTATTATGATTCAGATTAAGAATGCTGCCATTAACAAAAAATTTACATAAAATTTATTTTTTTTTAAAAAAAAGTATAAGTTTACATTTTTAGAGTATAACTCCCTCTCTCTCTCTATACATATAATGGGCAGACAACTTAAGAAATAACATTTGATGGGCTAAACGGGCACACCATAGTAATCTATTAAAAGAGGATAAAATCTAATACAGAAGCATGATGTTACAGCCAAACCGACCAAAAAAAAAGGAAAAAACAGAAAAATAAAAAATCAACAAACAATCACACAAAGGGGAAATGAGCTAGTAAAAGCACAAGCAACTGAGATTTCTAGAGTTGCTGTTGCTTGTTGCTTGTGCCAAAAACCACCTCCATATAAATTGAATTACATCAAATGAATCAGGAAAGGGAGAGACATAACATCACCCACATATCACACATTTTCTATGACAGAACGCCACATATCAATATACATTCGCGCCAGGACTGGAGCCAGCGAATCAGGGGACGAACCCGATGTCCTTGAAGTATTCATGTTCGAGAGCACTTCTGGCAGTAATTCTTTTGCTGGGGTCTAAGCAGAGCATTTTCTGCAAGGGTAAAAACAGTAAATCAGTCGTCCGAATGGCAGTTCTTTCTCGTGGTTTCTTTAGTAAGAAAATGGATGTCTCAAAAGTTATCCACAGCCAATGCTACAAATGGGAGGAATAACCAAAGCCATGTCTATAGGTCCTCTTGAAGAAAAACATAGCTTGTTTGTTGAATGTACATGCACAAAAACCATTTCTGGTTGGAAAGGGATTTTTTCTAGTTTCAGGACTAAATAACTCTAAACTGATCTTTAATTCTTCTATTCACATCCTCAAACATGAACTTACACAGAGGAGGTCAAGGCCAGCTGCATCAAGATTCGGAACCACAGTTGCCAGGTCCTGCAGAAATAAAGAACCGATTAAACTTGTACATCATGAATGGTCATAGAAGAAATATCAGAAATAGAGGAAAGCTCGTCAGAAATTCGATCACCTTAGGTGGCCATTTAGGAAATGCTGATTTAAAATCAGGCAGGGATGTCACTCCAGGCCACGTATCTTCATTTGGGGTGCCCATTACTCTTCAATACAAAAGATAACATGAAACACATATATATGTATCACATCTGGACAAATGGAATTGAATATTGGAAGCAAATGAATTTTTTTTTTCTTTTTCGGTCAGGAATTTTAGGTTTTTATTGGACAGCAGGCTTGATTGTCTTAGATGCAAATAAATTACGAACCAATACAGGCTAATTTGGTCAATTAAAAAACCAGAAAAGGACAAGCACTTCTGCATTATGTCATCAAGATTTAAGTCAAGGGCATCATTTTTGTTGAGATGTATTACCTAAAAATTTTGAAGAGTTCATCTATCTCAGAGTCACCAGGAAATAGTGGTCTCCGGTTTACCATTTCAGCAAATATACAACCAACTGACCATACATCCACAGGAGTAGAGTAGTGGCGTGATCCAAGTAGTATCTCTGGAGCCCTGTACCATAGTGTCACAACCTGCAGAAAGTATCATGAGGGAAGAGAAACAACAAAGTCATCAAGATGAAGATTCCTTTCAGGCTTTCACAAGTCAGTTAAAAGATGAAGAAACTGACTGCAGTGCAGAGGTATCTTCTAAACCTTGTAAAAGCACTGAGTAGTTAGGTTTTTGTCATGCATAATAAGAAGCAGCTAGGAATTAAGATGTATTCAATTAAGCAGAACGGCCTGCAAAACTCAAGAAATATCAAGTTCAAGACCATTTACCTCATGTGTAAATGTCCTGACAGGAATACCAAATGCTCTGGCCAATCCAAAGTCTGCAAGCTTTAATGCATTTGTACGGCGATCTATCAGCAAATTTTGAGGCTTCAAGTCTCGGTGAAGGACACGGTGAGAATGACAGTACGCAATACCGCGGAGTATTTGATATAGAAACATCTACAAAATTGGAGATTGACACAATGATAACATTGATTTGCGAAAAAGAGTTTTTGCATCATCTCGAAAACTCTAAGATGAAATTTCTTCTTGCATATGTTAACACCACAATATCACCCAACCCCTCCTTATGCGGTAGCTTATATTTGTCACATGTATAAATGCAGCAACTAGACTGAAGCAGTTTGAAAGCAATAGTTTTAGGTGAATTTTCAATGAAATATAGTAATATAAGTATTAATTTGTATCTGAAGATAAATCTCTAAACCCACTATCGTCCTCAGAAAAAAAAATTAATCACATAGAATTAAGATCTCAGACCTCCGCAGGACAGAGAGAGGTCACATACTTTAACCAGACGAGGATCCTGGGAGAATTCTGGGCAAGAATCCATGTGCTTCTTCAAATCCAAGTCCAGATATTCAAATACCAGATACAAGCGTTTCTCACTGTGTACCACATCCTGCAACCTGCGAACAAATGTCAGAGTTGCAATCCCCATCCCTGGATATTACACGACTTTGTTCCACAAATTAAGCGAGAGATTTTCAGTAAAGCCGTGCCAGACTAAAATGCTATGAAATTAATATTTAAATGCTCTTATAAGTTATAGTAAACGAAATGCCAATATCAATTGGCAACAGTGCAATATTATGGGTTGAACAACATGCCTCCACTTTTCTTCTTTACAATAATCATACCTATTATCTTTAGTTTTGTAAGAATCCCTGTTAATTTCAATCACCAATATACCTCACAATATTTCCATGTTGCATCTCTTTCAAGAGAGAAATCTCTCTAATGGCTGTGCTAGGCACTCCCTCATCTTCCTGCTCTAGCCGGATTTTCTTCAGAGCAATAGTTTCATTTGTCATACGATCACGAGCCTTGTACACCACCCCATATGTTCCTTCACCAATCTTCTCAACTTTTTCATACTGCATCCAGAAACGGGGAACGTCAAAAAATCCATTTCAAGCACAAAACAATTAGGACATCACAAGAATTGATTTATACTCTATTTACCTGCTCCATCTAGCAACAATAATTGAAATCACCCACCAGCGACATAAAAGAAAAAATAAAACCGTTAGACCATGATACAGAAGTAAGATGAGTATAGAGTGCATGTAGCATAAATATCAAATATAAACAACTAACAGATGTTGGTAACCAAAAACATTTTAGAAAAGATGCTTCTGCCAAAATCGCATGCACATTGATTGCGTCTAATTATCAGTCAAGAAGCTCTGAAGTCCAATGGAAAAACATGGCATTAATTGAAATTTGAGTCACTGCAAAGCAGGGCAAATAATATTCTCAATGATCCAAAAAAATGCCAAGAAATCAACTACACTTAGAGGATTCTCCTTCTCAAATGGCTCAGCTGAAATCTACAATGAACAAACAGAAAGCCAGAACCACAAACTTCAACCATAAAGAGATGAAATCATCCGCAGAAGTTCTGAGTACTCTTACAATGTCGAAAAAACAACCATAGATTTCACAATGATTCACTTGAAAAATAAAAATTAACCACGAACGAAATTTAAATTAGCACAAAAAACAGGAAATCAACATACGTTGTCTCCATCAATCAAAATTCGAAAACAAATTTGCTTAAAAAAAATAAATAAATAAATAGCAACTGAACAAATAAACGCATATTATTTAATTTACTTCAGAAAATTGAGTCCGAATACATCACTGTTTACATCTACCAATTCACCAGTTACATCAAACAGAAAAAAGCAAATAAACCGATCAATTCACTTCAAATAAAAATAAAAAAAAAAATTAAGAAGCATAAAAAAATCAAAAGATGCGCAACCACTAACTCCGGTTGCAAAAAAAATCAAGCAAAAAGAAGCTGCGCATACGTACCAGAGATCGATGAAATGTGAAGGACTGACAGAGCGAGTAAAAAGAGAGAGTGGGCTGTGTTTTTGTTGCAGCAATTGAGAGCGAGCTTTCATATAGGGTTGCCTTTTTTGTTTTTTTCTTTAATCATTTTCTTTTCCTCTTTTTGGGTTTTGTATTTTATATATTTATATTTAACTCAGTGAAGTGATTGGGTCTTGGGGTTTTGACCAACCTTTACTGTGGTAAGTCATGTCACTTTCTTCTTTACCTTTTCTATTTTACTGCATCTCCACTTCTTCATAAGTGTACTTCTCAGCTTGCATCTAAAATACTGATAAATTACCATCATTACTCTCGAGATTTGATATAATTATAAATTTTTTAATATTTAATATAATTATATATAAATATTTTATGATTTAAAAAAATTATTTTTAGTTAGGTTAAGACTGAAGTCCTATGAACAAATTTAATGTCATGGTTTCGAGCCCCACCAAACGTGTGGGTACTTGTCTCATTTTATGTGAATTATTGTTAGTCATATTAATGTATTGATCGAATTTAGATAATATTCAGTGTATCAAGATAAGTCATTGTAATTCGCTTACGATTATTAGTTAAAAAAGAAAAAGGTACGTTCGAATCATGCATGTCTGGTATACGCGATGAGTTTGTTTTAATATACACATACTATTTTTAAATTAAAATACTTTATACAATAGTACTTGTACGCAAAAACAATAATGGAAAGACATAAAAATTACTCATTTTGTGACTGAACTATATTTAATTATTACAATAAATGCATCCATAAATAGCTTTATGTCATTAGTTTTATTGGCAAGAACTAAAAGTACTCGTTCAATTATTTGTTATAAACCATTTCTTTAGGTTTAATTCTTTTATTTAAAAAAAAAACACTTATTACATATCATTACATTAATCAATATATTTAAAAGTTAACAATCTCAAGAACCAACAAATAAATAAAATAAAATACCCGGCTCGCCTAATAACACAACTATTTACTTTTACTTGGGAGAATATATCATACGATCACTAAAATAAAATTTATTCTTGGTTATAATTTTATTGGTTGAGAACTAAATCATCGTAAATAATTATTATTAATATGGTTAAACAAAATTCGATGCAAAAATTTAAATTATCCACCATGAAAATTATTTTTGTTGTCTTTTAACCATGATAATTTTTTGGGATAATTACACTCACCTCCCTTGAGGTTTGATGCAATTACACGTAGACTCTCTGTGATTTGAGAAATTACATCTAGCACTGATGATGCTTGCTTCCGTCTAACAAATAAGTCCCTCCATTAATTAAAATTCACCGAATTTACTGATATTAATTGAAAAATTAAAAAAAAATCTATATTAATCCCTAATTTGACTTATTACTAGTTTATTTGCAGGTCAGATAAATCTTTTTATGACCAAATTATCATCATATGTCTTCACACATTAATGTATGTGAGGAGACATATCTTTACCATTATAAGGATAGTTTAGCCCGAAAAAAATATTTGACTTGCAATAAGTTAGCAATCAGTCAATTAAGGGCAAATATAAATTTTTATTCATATTTTTTTAATATTAGAAAATTCAGTGAATTTTTACTAACGGATGTACTTATTTGTTAGACAGAAGCAAACCCTTATGAGTGTTACATGTAATTTCCCAAGCTATAGAGGGTTTGTATTTAACTACACCAAACCTCAAGGGAGCGGAGTGTAATTATCGCTAATTTTTTTAGCTGCACTCGCAAAAACCATAATCAATAATTATGTGTGGTTATGATTAATGACTATTTATTTTAATTATTTATTTTCAATTATAATAATTAATTATGATTAAATATTAAATTTGTTTAGTGAATGATACGGGCTCAAGGCAAAACATTCTTAAATTATATATAATTTATGGTACTTTACCATTTTGTTATCTCCAACGATCTGTAACACTTAATGCAACATTATTATTTTCGACTACATAACATTGAATTGCAATATAATTTATAAATAACATTATCATTCGTACAATTTATTTTTCATCCATCTCCCAATACTTAAAAACGTTTCACAAAAAAATATTTAAGAATTTATTATTTGCGCATGTCACATTTAAGAAACAACTATATATAATTCTCAGCCTCACCACCCACAATTGTCAATTTCATGAAGATGGGGCATAGCATATAAGATTGTTATAATTTAAAAGATGAGATAGAAAGATTGATTCAAAAAGAATATATTTTCAAGAAATTTTTGGATCACAGTGGAAGAATTGATAATGTTGAAGAACCAAGATGGGATAGTGACGACTCGCCAACAATTGGAATCATCGGTACCATATCTTGAATCCAGTAACAAAAATGATCGAGTACAAGAGGTTGCACGTCAAGGAAGCAGATAATTAAGAAAAAGGGTAGAATAACAAGTGGTTTAGTGTTTAGAGGCTTCAAGATGTATTAATTTCCTTGTGACCTCTTTCCAATAAATGAAATGTCAATCTTTTTTTTATCTCGATATCAAATAAATAGTCTTCATTATATGAAGCTATAAAAATAGAAAAATGACTTTCTTGAGTTGTCACACAACACCCCAAAGTCCAAGAAACTAAAAGAAAATAATTTCCTTGAGGTGTCATACGCAACACCCTGAAGTTTAAGAAAATAAAAGAAAAAAGACTTCTTTTAGATCTCATACGCAATACCCCAAAGTCTAAGAAAATTATTAAAAAAAAAAAAGCTTCATTGAGGTGTCATACGCCACACCCGAAGTCTAAGAAAATAAAAGGAAAAAGACTTCCTTGAGGTATCGTACGCAATAATCCGAAGTCTAAGAAAAGTAGAAAACAAAAGAAAAACAACTTCCTTGAGGTGTCATATGCAACATCCTAAAGTCAAAAGAAAAACGACTTCCTCTAAGGTGTCACGAGCGACACACAAAGTTAAAGGGACTATCAAACAACTCTCTTAGGGATTCTACGATTTCACTCCAAAAATCATCACTTAATTAATAAAAGTTACGAACCCCATAAAGAGATAAAATCAAGAAAGTAGGAAACAAGAGGGACTAAAGAGAAACCTCTGTCATGTGACCAAAGTTCAGGTCGAAGCAAGAAGCCTCAACTAGAAGCAGGTCAAGGGAAGAAGCCTCAACCATGAAATTTGGAGGAGTCGGCATGCTCCCATAGGAAAATTGTAATAGGAGATATATCTCCTAGCCATGAAGATATTTTGCTAAAAGAAAAAGAAGAAATTAATTTGTAGAAGAGTCCAAGATTCACTATAGTTCATAAATATCGCAAGAGATACCTAAGAATTTGGGGGGCTCTTGATGGAACAGAAACAAATTGCATTGATGATGATCATCCCAACAAGAAAAGAAGAATATCTCCTTTCCTTTGTACAGTTAAACTTGTCAAATTAGCGTAATGTAATAAATTGCTAAAATACCCTCAACAAACAAATCGCAACCATGTCATAAGAATAGGTGAAGGGCGAAATGGTACTCCACTCTCACCTACCCTAAATAATGTAACTTTGTGATAGTATAAATACCCTCCTCATTCTTTCATTTGGAGGAGGAAGATTCTAGTGACAAATCTAGTGTAAACGTGTTGAAGCGTGTCCTCATGATACAAATATAGTCAATCTTGCTTTTTAGCAACATTATTAGTATTTACTAACTATATACATATTCATTATTGATTGATATTATAATGTAATGGTGAAATTTAACAAAATTTATGAAACATTACAACATGATATTTTTTTACGAGGCAAGTGAAATGAAATGTTGAGTTTATAACTTTCTTCCAATGAGTTTTGATGCGTGTGAAAATAACATGGGTCCAATGGATCTGGACTATCGCTTGATGCTTGGGCTGAAGCTAGCGTATATGGATCCTAAAGAGGGGACCTACAAAAGCACGTTAGCACTCCGACCCACAAATTAATATTGAATTCGAGATGAAATAAAGCAAAAGAGTAAATAAATTTAATTAAAAATCGAGAAATGGTGAATAAAGTTGGTGAAGAGTGCGAAGATTCGTGATAATGTGCTTAGAGAAAATTTTAAAGAGTGTCTAGAGAGCTATCCCCCTCCTAAAGGGACCAAACCTGCATTTATAGGGGAGTGCCCCCATCTGCTCGGGATATGTCCTTCTCCCAAGATTCATGTAAATGTTTGTTGGGAAGGTTTGATAAGAGATAAACAGTCTTACCCGTTAGCTGGAAGTGCTTTGGTAGAAGTCCTCTTTGCCCGGGAGATCCCTCGCCTGCGAGGAGTCCTAGCCGCCAGAAGGTCCTACCACGCCTACATGAGCCTCCTTGGTTTGATGTGTCTGTTGTCACTTAGGTCAACTGGGTGCCATGTGAGAGAGCGGGCTAGCGTATATGGACTTTTTGGGTTGAATGTCTTGTTGGGTTGTAACTGTGGACCGAGCTAGGAGGTGTCCTGAACCCCTTTGTCACCTGAGCTACCTAGGCCTGCATATTTTGGATCAAGGGCTGGGATGTCCAAGACTTCAGTCAATTTTGAGTCGGGCCATCCTAGGCATACTTATCAAGTTTAATGAAAATTTTAAAGGAATAATAGTTACATCATTATATAAATAAACTCAATCAACAATTAATTCCATGTGATGTAATGCAAAATTAACCAACACAATTTAAAATAAAATACCAATTATTCTATTCATATTTAAATATAAGGGTAAAGTACAACGACCTCCCCTAAGGTTTGACATAATTACGAATATCCCTTGTTGTTTGAAAAAATTATAAATACCTCCCTGAAGTTTGATGAAATAATGTAATCTTTAGATAGAGGTATGAAATTGTCAAATTTGCCCTTACTGTATTTTTTTATTTTCTTTTAAAAAAATTACAAAATTATAAAAAAATTGAACAGAATGGATGGAATTTTTTGAAAAAATTATCTACTCAGTCCAAAAAAAAATAACTTTTTAAAAAATAAATAAAATTATAATTTTTAATTACAAAGGTATTTTAGTAAGTTCACCATAAAAAATACAAGGAAACCTAACGAATTGGATTAATTGTTAGACGGTCGTTAAAATCAGGGAGTATTCGTAATTTTTAAAACAACAAAAAAATATTTATAATTATACCAAACTTTAAAAAAAATAGATATCATTTACCCTAAATACAATGAGCATAACAACAATTCTTGGTATGCCAAAATTTTATATGTAGCTCGATAGTTTTTATTTTTCCTATCAAAGTTGTCACCTCCAAATGGGAAAAAGCGAGTAGGTATATATACTAGTGTTTGTGCAGTGCCCACCATGATTCCAGCCTTTTATGAATGTTCCATCTCATTCATTCTTGCCCTCCACTCAAGATACAGTAAAACCTCTATAAATTAATAACTTTGGGACCATGAAATTTTATTAATTTAAAGAGATATTAATTTATCGATAAATTAATATTTTATTAATTAAAAGAGATATTTTTTAAATTCAGCAAATTTAGTACATATGTATTGAAAATAAATAAATTCATATATTATTCATTGATTATATTCATGCATCAATTAATTTTTTATAACTAATTAAATATATTCATGTATAATATCAATTCATTATTTACAATTAACTATTATATTCATAGACACATGTATCAATTCATTGGAATAACTTAAATATACATGTTTACATTAATTCGCTGCACTTAAATAACTATTATACCCAATTAAATATATTCATGCATGATGAATGAAACATAAACTACATAAATCTCAATATGATAATAAAATAATTCATCACACCCAACCATATCTTCTCATCTAAAAGGCATCGCAAAATCATCCATGAATGATCAAATGCGTAAAGCATTACAGACTTCACATTTTAGTAAATTACTATAATATTTATAATTGTAATATTTATGAATTATTAATTTAGAGTTTTAATGGGACCTAATATTTATAAAGGAATTTTCCAAAAAATTATTATTTTATTATCTTATCGAATTTGATGATTTTTTACAAAGGCCCAAGTCGGGACCGGAAGATTTTATTATTTTAGAGAGTTTATTAATTTATAGAGTATTAATTTATAGAGGTTTTACTGTAATTATGTTGGTAGTTAATGCCAATTTATTTTGACTTTTATTTCTTTCATATAACTATGTAATTATCAGCAAGCTTTCCTTCAATATTAATTATTTCATAATTCTTTATCACAATATAAATAAAAATTAATCGATGAAATAAAAAATATTTTTGTTGCGTGTACTTAAAATAAATAAAAGGGATGATTATCTCGCTCTTTAAGATTTGGTGAAATTACACATACAGTTCCTGTGATTTGAGAAATTAATTCATATTTACTCTTCATTGACTTATTGCTGACTTTATTGTAGAGCAAACAAATATTTTTCTTACCAAACTATCCTTAGTATATCTTCGCAAGCTAATGTATGTGGGGAGGTATATTTTCACCCTTATAAGGATAATTTGATCAAAATGATTTGTTTGACCTGCAATAAGTTAATTCGGAGTAAATAAATTTTTATTTATTTGTTTGCTAATATCAGAAAATTTGATGAATTTTGACTAATAAATAGATTTATTTATTAAGCAAAAATAAATATCAGGAGTACTAAATATAATTTTTCACATCTACATGTAATTATATTTAATCTAAGAAGAGGAGGTTGTAATTATTGCTAAATAAAATTACATAGTCGGTTTAGAGGGTCCAAACGATCATCATTTTTTCAAAATGGGCCTCAAAATATTCCCTAATTGATTCGGCCCAAAATCTCAAATTTGAAATGAACACTATAAATTAAGGCCCTTTCCCTCGCTCACGACTGTAATACTACCACCAGGAACTCCTTTCCAGCGTTCTGCGCAGTCCACATCAATCGACGGAGGAGTGCGATTGTGGTAAACTCTACCTCTATTTTACTGTCTGTTCTAAGTTGTTTGCATTGTGACTTCTGCTGTCCTTATTGCATTGACTGAGTAGCATTTGGAGATTCTATTATCGATCGGTAATTCTTTGAATTGTGGGAAGTTTTTGCTTTGTCTGCTCATATTTTTATTTGCTGGATTGCTGATTTCGTGGGATCAAATCAATGCGTTCTTATGTTCTCCCATGAACGTTTGGTCATTTTTGTTCCTTTTTAATCTTTGGATTATACAGTGGTAAGTTGATATTCGCCATTTGTGTGGGTATATCTTTCGGCATTAGTTGGACGGGATTGTGGTGTGCTAATTTGCCTGAGGTATTGGTGTATGTGGAACTTATAAAACACGGAGAGGGAGGTAAGCAGGAAGGCGACAAGGTGGGTTCATGGAACATGGAGGATGAAGAGTGGGATTGTTTCTTTTTGCAGGAAAATCGGGCTCAAATAGTTGGAAATTTTGTCCTAGATATTGTACTCATTCGCCATTTGTCCTAGAATTTCCAACTTGCGTGTTCATCTGCTGTTGATGTGGATTCTTTCTTGGCAGTTAGACACCCACGCCTTATTGGTTGCGAACTTGTGGTCAATGGGGATTCCAGAATCATCTTGAGACCTCCCTGATTGTATGATGTTGGTGGAGCATTTGGTGCAGGTGTTGTTGGAGGTGCAGCTTTCCATTATTTGAAGGATATCTACACCTCTCCAAATGGTGAGAGTCTCATAAGGGGGTTCAAAAGCTGTTCATATGGTGCACCTCATGTTGGTCGTAGATAGCAGTGGGGGGCGGACTTTTTTCTGCCTTTGACTGCACAATGTTATACGTTCAGCATAAGGAGGATACCTGTCTCTCTATCATTGCGGGGCAGCAACTGGAGGCTTTCTGCAGATGTGCTTTTCAGTGGAGTTTTACTTGCTTCGATTGAGGTGCTTGGATTTTGTTGTGAAATTATCAAATGCACCATAGAACTTTGCGCCTGTGGAAGAGTCACTACCTCATGTGGCTGGTGCGCCTGGATATCCGATCAGGCAAATTCCCGGTCAGGCATCAGTAAGTGCTGAAAGCACCGGAGTTGGGTTGTCACCATTGTTATCATCATCTTCCTGGTTTGCAGGCCTTTTTGGTGGGTGGAAAGAAAGGGGTATGTTCAAATGACGGAAACAAGAAAAGGTTTCGGAGAGTCTTGATTTTTCAGTTCCACCATCATTAGAATACAAATAAGATCAGAAGGTAATATCCTGTAAGTGAGTAATGCACTATCTATTTACTTTTGCGTCTATAATATGGTGCTCTAGATTGACAGATGCTTATTCTGAAACCGATACAAAGAAGGGATTGAGACTCTTGTCATGGATTTCTATACCTATTGTTAAATAAATTGCGTGGAACACGTCAAAATAAGTATAAGAGCAGAGGGTATATGCCACAGACAACACACACAAAAAGCTGGCAGCCAGGATTATGTTCACTTGTGAATATTAGAGATGTCATGAGTCGTTTTTTTTGGTAGGACACATGCATACTCTTTGGCATGACTCTGGATTTAGAAGCTTAGATGTTAGCCAACAGATTTTAGGAGAATTACCCAACCAAATCTGTGGACTTACTCTTAGAGAGTTCTTGACAGTAACACACTATTAAATTTCACTTGGCAAATCCTGGAACAATTAGAACCGGATTACTGTATAGGAAATTTCATACTACCCACTCTGGTAGTGCCCCTATGAATTGTTGGATATGTATGTGATGATGTTAGATAGTGAATGATAATATCATCATGAATAATCTTTTTACAATCCCACTCTTTTCTAATACCAGCTGTAGGAAGAGACTAGATTTGATTAGTTTATTTTCTAGAAGAGGAGTAAAAAAATAAAGGAATTTGTTGTAAAAAGATATGACTTTTTTAGTTTATTTGCACATCTAGACTTTATTAATTCATTTGCTCTTAAAGGAGTAAAAAATAATGGAATTTTTAGTTAAAAGATGGGTTTTTTAGTTTTCTTGTTCGGTGCTACCCACAGTACACCTTGTGTTGGGGAATGTTGATGCGTTGAGCTTGAAAAATACATCTTTTAAATGCTCTAATATTTTTTCATTATAAACTTATTTATTTTTTCTAAAAGGAGTAAAAGATAGATGAATTCATAGTAAAAAATACGAGTTTTGAAGTCTATTATTCAGCACTACTTTTAGCATACCGTATGTTGGGGGCATGTTGGTGTGTCGAGCTTGATAATATATCTTTAACGTGCTAATTTTTTGCATTATAGATTTTATTAATTTATTTTCTTAAAGAGAGTTAAAAAAAAAAAATTGTAGTAAAACATACTGGTTTTTTTAATCTATTTGTATTGGAAAATAAGGGGTTTCAAAGTGTTTGGTTTTGATTTTGAGATGGCCCAAAACATTTCCATAATGTTTGGATTCATTTTTTGAGTGTTTTGTTGTGTTTTGTGGAGATAGAGAGAGAAAACAAAGATAAATAAGTGTGTTATACAGATAGTATGTATGTTTGGATTTATTTTTAGAGATAATTTAAAATAAGTATTATATGTTTAATGTTGTGTTTTGAAAGACAAAAATTACTATTCATTGTCAAATTATTATCAAATCATGTCTTTTTTAATAATATTTATGTATTTATGTTAAAACAGTTAAAAATACCTAGATAGGGTGTTTTGATTGATGAGAAACATTATGTATGTTTTGACTTGTCTCAAAAATAATTTGAAAATAAAAACAAAGATGAACAATGTTTGGCCTTGCTTGTTTTGCTCATTTTTGACTAATTTTTGGATGTTTTGGAATAGTACTTTTTTGCCCATTTTGGTTTTTGCTTGTTTTCTATTTTAATAAATAGGAAATACTATATTTTAATCTACTCACAACTAAATAAATTTTATACATACTCATACATATATTTATATAAAAGACATAATTTGATAATGAACAATACTTTTTGTCTCCCACTAAACAACATCAAACATACTATATTTAGTTTATATTATTTCCAAAAATAAATCTAAACATACACACTATTTTTAATACATACTTATTTATTTTTATTTTTTTTTCTCTCTATTTTTATATTATACACCAAAACAAGTTAAAAATGAAACCAAACATAATGTTAGATTTTTATCTTTCATTGGCAAATTTGAGTTTTTTATACGCTGGTTCTAATATATTAAGTTCTCTTGAGATCATATGCAGAGGTAGTTGTCATCAGTTTTGAATAATATAACTTATTTCAATGGTCTGAGCAAATCTTTTGCTTCATGCTTTAATAACATCATAAAGTTGACTTGAAGTTAAGATTAGTTGTTGCAGGACAGCATCAAGATTCATAATTGTTGTTGTAATTGGTTCAGTCCTCACTCTTTCAAGCTTTGACTGATGATGATCTTCAAGGTTTTTAGGCATTCCACCATTAATTAGTTGGTAGGTTTACAAACTAACCTAAAGAAATTCACCATTGTTAAAAGTGAATTTCGACCATCCCACCAACATTTATTTAGTCTCACTTGTATTTTTTTGACCAACAACATAGGACAAACTTTCAATAGAAAAGACAGAAGAGGGACAGAAAATGTATGACTGATTGATTCACTATCCAACATTGAATTAGAGTGGTACATCTATGTTGCCCAACAATATAGGGATTGAACCTTTTTTTTTTAATTTCTATACTCGAAATCAATCATACTTTTTAGATAATTATATATACATCCAGCAATAATATTAATATTTTATACAAATTATCTGTATATTTTAAAAAAAATACACAAACTACTCTTGTTTTGTACATATAGCTCTATATATGTTAAATAAAGTGAAAATTACATTAAAATGTAGGATAAAAAACCTAATTTGGAGAATATGTGGTGCAAAAGACAATTTTTTGATGAAGGGTGTGAAATCTTTTAAGCTGACTGATAAAATTATTGTTGGTGTTTCCTATATATAATGAAGTATGAGAAGTTTCCTCTGAGTTGCCATTTGTCAGGTTTTGATAAAGATGTGACATCTTTTTCTCAACCTCAACGGTCGACAAGTTTGACTAACCATGTGAATTTTATTACTTTATTTTAGTGTATTTTTGCTAGTTATATCTGATGAGTATTCAAATATCACACCTACAAAAGGATCGAAACACCCCTCATTAAGGGTATTACAGTCATTTCGCGATCAGGATCCGCGTATATTGTAGCAGGCGGGTCGCATTTGACCCGATCCGGATCGCGTACACCGACCGAAGACCCGGACAATGACCACCGTTCGATCAGAACGCGCACCGACAAGATAAGGCCACGTGGCCCAGTACTTGCCGTACAACTGTGTGCTATAAATAGACCCCGACACGCCATAAATGAGGTAACTGATACGCGTTAATTGAGACCGAACTCCTAGATCGAACCTATTTCATTCGACCAACCTAACTTGAGCGTCGGAGGGTCATTGTCGGGGACGTGCCCGACGAGCTCACAGTTCGTGTTTTTATTCTCATGGAACCCAAAATCTGGTCTTGGACGAATTGGCATCCCGAGTGGAGATCGAATCACGAGATCGCATTATTCGACCCGGATCAATATCTAATTTCAATCATCTATCTATTTGTAGGGCTTACTTCTTTTTAATGAAGACGATTAGGGCCCTCTTTAATAGTTTCTAATTTTCTATTCTATAATTAAATTGTGGAGAAAGTTGAAATTAAAAATTGAGAGTGTTTAAAAGCAAAATTTAATAGTAGAAAAAAATTAAAGTTGAAGTGTTTGAAAAATAATTTAATATTCACAATTTAATTAATAAGTTGTAGAGTATTTTAAAATGTTGCTTACAATCTTTTTTAACCAAATCAATTTAATTTAAGCAATTTGAAAGTTAAAATTATATAAAAAAATATTCTTTTTGGTCGAGGATAATTTATGCAATATATTAAGAAAGAGCATCTTTTTAATATTTTCCTTTTTCATCTTTTTTTAATATTTAATTTAATTTTCTATTCATCTAACTTCTACTTCACTATCTTTTTACAGCATTTTTTTGTCATTATTTTTTATAAATTTAATATTAATTTATTATTTTATATATTTTTTATTAAACAATAAATATCTTATTATAAATTGACAGTATGTCACAAATTAATAGTAACAATAAAAGAGGAAGCTGCAATGCAACACACATAAAGTCAAAAGAAACACGATTTTAATGATTGTTTTGTGTTGTAGAAAATGGGCGCACGAGGTTGATTTTTCATCCTCTAACGACAACAACTTCTTACCAACCATAAATAGGGGCCCTCCTCACGTTGGAAAACACAAGAAATTCAATTTTAAAAAGGGACAAAGAGGGAGAGGGGGAGTTAACCACTTCCAACAATACTATGTTCTCCTAGTTTTACCATCAACACCCAACCATAAATTTCTTCTATGTTTATATTCTTTACAGCACCTCAAAATGTTCAAACTGAATAAGAATATATATACTTTTTCACTCGATTTAGGTTGCACATAATTAAAAATTTAGCCCAATGATTTGAAATCCCAACTGTCCATCATTGAACATTTGAAAAACTAAAATCATAACATGTGGACCTATACAAGTATGGACATTTGACTTTATAAATACCTCAAAATCATTTTTAAACTGAAGTATGTAACTCATTAAGAGAATATTCTATTTTTCCCCCCCTTGATTTCGCATCTGGCTAACTTAATCATAATTGGGGATCTGCCTACAAGTTTAATGTATATTTACTTTTTTAGGTCACAAGTACTCATATGAATTGGATCGCCCTTGAGATCATTGTGACCCCCGACCCGAATCAATACCGTATTATTGAAAATTTAAATTAAAACAATTATAAATTCATACTTCATGAATGTAGACACACATCTTTCTATTATAACAATTTTTATTTACTTATTAGGTCACTATGTTTCAATTATTGTCCTTGAAAAGTATATTTGGATTTTGAGAAAAAAGGTTTTCAATTTGGAACAACTTTATATGTATTAGTAATCTTAATTCTATTGTTTGGAACTTGGAAGAGAAGAGAATATGCTGCTCCAATTATCTTAAAACATCAATCCTTCATTTTGTCATTAATCATTTATGCAACTCAAATTCACAAATACCTTAGAAAATACTTTACATCTAAAACTAAAATTATACAAACCCATTTTATTTTTAATCCAAACTAAATATTTTTTTCTATTATTATTATTATCTATATATATAGTATTTATTAAGTGGGATGTTCCTAGAGAGGCCACCACCATTGGCAAAATATGAATTGTTTAAAATGCCTTTAATATACTAATTTTTCTTCAAATAACCATCTTTTTCAATTAATTATCTATTATTTATACATAGTTAAAGTTAATTTGTTTTATTAATTCTAATGCGATTTATCTTCTTATGTTAGTGCAAATAAGTAAATTATTTTTCATAAAAAAATATTTTATTTTTGTTTTAAAAATATAAAGATAAATTATTTTATTCTAAAAATATAAAAAAAATAAATTACTATTTTTTTAATAAAAAAAAAGGATAATTTACTCGTTTATATAGAGAGAGAAACGGAGAAATATAACATAATTTCTCACCTACTATCACCAATCACCAGATAGAGCTTTGAAGTCTGTATTGGGTGAAATGCCACTGATGTCCCCTAATTTTTAGATTAATTAATTTAGGAATAATTACGCTATTCTCCTTTAAAATTTAATATAATTATACGTAAATATTTTGTGATTTTAGAAATTACATCTAGCACTTCTAAAATTTATTTTTGCGTAATAAATAAGTTCATTTGTTAGATAAAATTCACTGAATTTGTTACTATTAATAAAAAAAAATGAATGAAAATTGGTATTTACCCTCAATGTACTTATTACAGGTCAAACAAATTTTTATCATCTAAACTACCCTTATAAATGGAGGAAATACCTCGTTATATACATTAATGCATGAAGACGTACAAGGGTAATTTAATTATAAAAATATTTATTTGATCTGTAATAAATCAATCATGAATAAATATAAATTTTTTTGTTACTATTAACAAATTAGATAAATTTTAACTAATAGAGGGACTTATTTATTAGATTAAACCAACGTTACATACATTTTTCAAAAGATTTATATATAATTTACTAGTCTTGTTTCTAGAACTACCTTTTCTTTAGAAGTGGGAGAAGCATGGATGCGGGATGGTAATGGTGGGCCTGCGGGCCTTGACTTTTCTTCTCTCCTCATTATTTATCTATTTTGTCCGGATCAATGTACTTAGATAATAATAATAAATTTATTATATATATTTTTTAAATAATTTTATGCTTAGAATGATTTCAAATATTTTAATCCTTTTTTTATATATATTATAATTCTTTTTATATGTTTTGTTGAATAACAACTAATTAATATAATAAGAGAAGCTTATTATAACATCATTTTATAAATTATAATACTTAAATAGTTTTTAAGAATATATTAAAAAATTAATATTTGTAAGCATTTATAATATGGGATGAACTTAAAAATAAATTTAATGAATTTAAATCTGAAAAATGAAAAAATAATAGGCACTGCACTCACTACCCCACTTGGAGTTGGATTTCTAATATTCTCACACTAATCAATACTTATAAATCAATCCCATTACTCCAAACGCCAAAGTTGACCAAGAAACCGTTCAAACCACTTTCTTCTTATCTCCCTCCAAAATCACCACCGCCGCCGCCGCCGTCGCCGTCGCCGTCGCCGCCCACAAATGAGTGAACCGCACCTCTCCTATGCTGGAAACCAGTTAGCCCTCTTAATCCTGCTCCTCTCCTCCGTACCCTTTTTGGTAAATTCGCAATTCTCCCCCGCCGAAAGAGCCACATTGTTAAGCCTCAAACAAGAATGGGGTAACCCCCCCGTTCTTGATTCCTGGAACGCCACGTCGTCGCCCTGCCACTGGCCGGAAATTCAGTGCTCTGCCGACGGCTTTGTCACTGGAATACTCCTCAAGAACTACAACCTTAATGGAAGCATCCCAGATTCCATTTCGACCCTCGAGAATTTAACAGTTCTTGATCTTGCCTTCAATTTGTTCGCCGGAAATTTCCCTATCGCCGTTTTGAACTGCTCAAAACTTCAGTACTTAGACCTCTCGCAAAACTTGTTTGTGGGGAATATTCCGGCGGGGATTGACCGGCTGAAATCACTTCAATACCTTGACCTCGGTGCGAACAACTTCACCGGCGATGTTCCTCCGGCGATCGGGAACTTGACTCAGCTTCGGACTCTATATCTCTACATGAATTTGTTCAACGGGAGTTACCCCATGGAGATTTCGAATTTGGTGAATCTTGAAATTCTGGGGTTGGCGTACAATGACTTCTCACCGGCGGTTTAACCGCCGGAGTTCGGAAAGTTGAGAAGCATCAAGTTCATTTGGATGACGGAGGCGAATTTGGTGGGTGAAATACCTCAGAATTTAACGAATTTGTTGAGTCTTGAGCATTTGGATTTATCTAGCAATGATATGGAAGGTGAAATTCCCGGTGGGTTGTTCTTGTTGAAGAATTTGAGTAGGGTTTATCTGTACAAGAACCGATTTTCGGGTTCGATTCCTCAGGTGATAGAGTCGCTAAATATGGTTGAAATTGATCTTGCTATGAATAGCTTGACTGGTAGAATTCCAGAAGATATCGGAAAGTTGGAAAAATTGGAGCTGCTGAATCTGTTTGCAAACAAGTTGTATGGAGAAGTCCCACCAAGCATAGGCCTAATCCCAAGCTTAAAGAATTTTCGGGTTTTCAAGAATAGTCTGAATGGAACATTGCCACCTGAAATGGGCAATCACTCAAAGCTTGAAGCCTTTGAAGTTTCCGATAATCATTTCACCGGAAACTTGCCGGATAATCTGTGTTCTGGAGGGACTCTGTTTGGTGTGGTTGCTTTCAACAACAATTTAACTGGAGAGATTCCAAAATCACTTGGAAATTGTCAGTCGTTACGAACGGTGCAGCTCTATGGCAATAACTTATCTGGTGAGATACCATTAGGCCTGTGGTCTGCATTAAACATGACTAGTTTGATGCTGAGTGATAACTCATTTTCGGGCGAGCTTCCTAGTCGGGTAGCATGGAATTTGACTCGCTTGGAGATCAACAACAACAAGTTTTCAGGTAGTATTCCTTCGGAGGTATCGTCTTGGGCTAGTTTGGTTGTGTTTGAGGCAAGTAATAACATATTTTCAGGGCCAATCCCACAAAGATTGACCGGCCTTCATCAGCTTATCACTCTGATACTTGATGGAAATTCTCTTTCTGGTGAGCTTCCATCTGAGATAATCTCATGGAAATCTCTAACTACTTTGAATCTTGCTAGGAATAAGTTATCAGGTCCAATCCCACCGGCGTTGGGTTCCCTGCCGGACCTTCTTGATTTGGATTTATCACAGAATCAGCTTTCAGGTGAAATCCCACCTCAGTTGGGTAAGCTGAAGCTCACTTCTCTTAACCTTTCATCAAATCAACTCACAGGAAGAATCCCAGCTGAGTTTGATAACATGGCTTATGGAAGCAGTTTCTTGCACAATAGTCTTTGTGCCACCACAATCCCCAATCTAACCAATTGTTATGCCAAATACCGTCACACCAAGAAACTATCACCAAGAATTCTTGCTGTGGTTCTAGTCCTGGCGGTGATTCTTTTCCTAATCGCCGTTTTGATGACATGGTTCTTGATTAGAGACTACAGAAGAAAGAAGCTTTCTCGGGATCTAGCAACATGGAAACTGACCTCATTCCAGAGGTTGGATTTCACCGAGGTTAATATCCTGTCTAGTTTGGCAGAAAGTAACATGATTGGCAGTGGTGGCTCGGGGAAGGTGTATAAAATTGCTGTGGATCGTGCAGGCCAATATGTTGCCGTTAAGAGGATCTGGAATGACAAGAAAGTGGATCGTTTGTTGGAGAAAGAATTTCTGGCTGAGATTCAAATCCTTGGTTCTGTTCGCCATGCCAATATAGTGAAGCTATTGTGTTGCATTTCGAGTGACGACTCTAAGCTCCTTGTCTATGAGTACATGGAGAATCAAAGTCTTGATAGATGGCTACATGGGAAGAAAAGAAAAGCTTTATCGCTCAATAGTTCTGTTCGCGACATTGTCTTGGACTGGCCGACTAGATTAAGAATTGCTGTTGGAGCTGCACAAGGGCTTTGTTACATGCACCACGACTGCACCCCACCAATTATCCATCGAGATGTGAAATCCAGCAACATCCTTTTGGATTCTGATTTCGAGCCCAAAATTGCTGATTTTGGCTTAGCCAAGATTTTGATCAAGAAAAACGAGCCTAACACGATGTCTGCTGTTGCCGGTTCCTTTGGCTATATCGCCCCTGGTAATAATAATGCCACACCAAGTATATAACTAAATGAACAACTGATTATCAATGCTGACAGTAAAATTGTTTTTGTTGCAGAGTATGCTTACACGACGAAAGTGAATGAGAAGATTGATGTTTATAGCTTCGGGGTTGTGCTGCTGGAATTGGTGACCGGACGAGAACCCAACTGCGGGGACGAGCATACGAGCCTTGCGGAGTGGGCGTGGAAGCATTACGGTGGAGAAAAGCCTATTGCAGACGTTCTAGATGAGGAGATGAAAGAAGCATGTTATTTGGAAGAAATGGTAAATGTTTTCAAGCTGGGGCTCATGTGCACCAGCCCATTGCCTACGAGTCGGCCGTCCATGAGGGAGGTTTCGCAGATTCTTCAACGGTGCAGATCTCTTGATGGGTACGAGGGGAAGAAGATGGGGAAGGAGTATGATGTCGCCCCCCTTCTTGGCGATGATAAGTATATTTCAAGTTACCGGTGTAATTCTAAGAAGCTGTTGGATATAAGTGGTAACAGTTTGGTTAGCCTTGTGTAACATTAGGAGTGCCAAATGGGTTGGTCCTACAAAATCCCTAACATGGGTCCCTTACTCGATGAATGGTCGTGATATCTCGAGAGCAGCGAGAGTTTGGGATCGTGGACGAAGTATTTTAGTGGGAGATGTAATGTTATCTCTAATTTTTGTGTACTTCTTGATGTAATAATGTTTGGTTTGAGTAGTTAAAAGTAGCTGCAGGAAATGACATATATAATGTAGTGAGTGTAGGAAATAGTGTACAAGTAAATGCAGTTATGTAAAGAAGGGCTTTGTTTTGATCTACTTTACATATATTTCTATGCCTCCCCTATATTTGCACTTATATCCTCTATAAAATTGTGAAATTACAAGAACAAAGTTTCAAAATTATAGTTATACTCCTCTTGAAAATTTACTACACACTTCACCATCTTTTATTAGTTTTCGACAAAAAATACTGACGCAACAAAAGTTATATAAACTCTCAGTTTTACTCATAGTATGCAATTTATTTTATTACTCATACATTTATGTCAAAATTTGATAATTTTTATGAATTAATCTAAAGATCATAATAATAAATACAACAACAACAATGATGATGATGATGGTTGAATAATTTTATTTACTCTTATTATTATTTTATTATATATATATAATATGATCAATCACTATTTCGTACTTTAGATTAAAAAATTAATCTCTTTTCTTTTTATATATATAATAAGATCAGTAACTTTTAAAAATTTAATCTCTTCTCATCAGCAGCCCAATTTATTTCTCGTTTCTTCCCACTTTTTTATTTTCGTTCTCCCCAATATCGATATCTAAATCCTAAAAGACTAAAACCCTAGACCCAAACCAACGATTGCAAGCCCAATCCATCTGCCAGCGGCAACCAGGAAGGCGATTGCTGTTGTGTCGGCCAAGCAAGAAGCTCCAACAGGTTTGCCATTACATCTCACAGTCTTGGTCTCAGCGTCGGCTTGTGTAGGGGCGGCGCCTATGTGGAGAAAATGGTTTTTTAAATTTTGTATTGTTGTTCTAGTCTTTTCATACTTGTTAATATTTTTGTTCTACAATCAGCACTAGTTCATATTATTGAATTTTCCAAAAATCTCCAATTGCATTTCGAGCTATTCTGGAAAATCCCTTTTTCGTGTTCGCAAGAATAAAAATAAAACCTGCAACCAGCACTTTTTTTTTTTTGGATTTTGAACATATAATTAAAGTTGATCATTGTTAAATATTTGTTATTGGAGATATATGTAATTCTTGAATGCTAAAATATTATTTTTATACGCCAATTTGAACTTTCTGTGTTGGTTTCGTGCTTCAAGAAATGAAAGTGAATATGAACCAATTTGGTATGTGAAGGGGAGAGTCCGGAGACTGTTGGGGTGTATGGTGGGCTCGAACTGAACAATTTGCTTTTAATGCTATTCATGTAGCAGATAATTTCCATGCTATTTTGTTACCTTTTCTGATGAAAAATTATTGATATGCCGTGTCCAACATAATGGAATTAAGCATTAGAAAATACAAGGCCACACATGTGATCCAAACAATTGAAATGGCGAACATAAGATACTATGAGGAATCAAATTCAACTACATAATTTGTCTACCTATTTGCTAGATTTCAAAGTAACTGCCAAGCGATTCTCAGCTCCAATTAATTTGTTATCCTCCTCCTTGTACTGTTCTTGCAATCTCTATGCATTTCTCATTTTCATGAAACTAACAATTTTGAGTTTTAAATAATGATTATGGTTTTAGTGGTTCTAATATTTGTACGTGTCAAAAGAGACTTATGAGCTTGTTTTTATGAAGGATGCAAAAGAATGACATGTTGAATAGTTTTTATGAGGCTTATTTATTAAAATAAATAAAAAATAAAAAAAACAAAACTAGTGCTATATTTTTAACAATAACAAAAATATAACAGGTCGTGGATATGATCCATGACTTGTATATATTTGGATTTTTTTTTTAATTTTTCCTGTTTGAGTTGTGGACCTCATCCATGATCCACGACTCAAATGAAATTTAGTTTTTTTAAAAAAATATTAATGTTTTAATTATTAATTAACAATTATAAATTTAAATAGTTTACTAATTATAATTAATAATAAGTTTAAAAGTATATTAATTAAAAAAATATAATCAACTATTACAAATATTATTTGTCATTAATAATTTGATATTACTAATATATCCATCCACGACTCAAAATCGTGGATGGGGTCCACGATTCCAACACGACTCAAACATGAAAATTATAAAAGAAAATTTATAATATATACAAGTATATTTTTGTTATTGTTAAAAGGTAGTACTATTTTTATTTATTTTAATAAATAAGCCATTTTTTATTAACTATTTTAGATTTTCTTTTTCAATTCTTCAAACAGAGGAATTAGTTCTATGGGGAAGCTTCGAGCAGGTGTTCTTGTTTTCGACCAGTTCGGCATCGTGCAAGCTGTATATGACAATGTCCATGAGGTTCAACACTTTCTAATAGCATAATGATGATTCTATTGTGAATTTCTTTCTATATGAATGAGGTGATTTCTGGACATTGTGGTAATCTAAGTGTGGTGCGTGATAGTTCCTTCCAATATCTATGGTGGGGTCACTAGTAAGAGAGAGCCAAAGAGGTTTCTTAGGATTGATATTTGGTCATACGAAGAGTTCTCAGCAACTGAATAGATACAATAAGCCTTATCGTACTTGCTTTTTGCAAGGATTTTCTGCTATCGGTGGAAAGCGAGAAAACTTATACTGGAAAGGAGCCTCTCGCTCGATATTGCTGGGAAAGCTTGAAAGTGCTTTGAAGGAACACCAAGTTGATGAGGCGTGGGAAACTTACAAGGATTTCAAGCGCCTTTATGGTTTCCCTGATCAGTTTCTTGTGGCTAATCTGGTAACTGAGTCGTCGTATTCGGCCGATCCCAAATGCCTTCGTAGGGCTTGTGATTTAGTTCTTTCAATTTCAAAAGAGAAATCAGTTCTACTTCGACCTGAAATGATGACAAAGCTGGCCCTCTCTTTGGCCAGGGCTCAAATTCCTGTTGCAGCATCAAGCATTCTTAGACTGATGGTAGAGAAGAGGAGTTTACCACCATTGGATGTATTACGAATGATTTTCCTACATTTAGTCAAGACAGAAAATGGAACTTATTTAGCATCAAATATTTTGGATCACATTTGTTATTGTTTCCAGAAGTTAATTGTGAACAAATCAGCTCAAGCAGAGTTGACGAAGCCTGATGTGACAATTTTTAACCTTGTTCTTGATGCCTGTGTGAGGTTTGTAAGTCCTTTAAAGGGTCAGCAGATTATAGAATTGATGCCACAATTAGGAGCCATAGCAGATGGCCACACTGCTGTTATTATTGCTCGCATACATGAAATGAATGGCATGAGAGATGAGCTAAAGAAATTCAAAGATTATGTGGATATGGTTCCAGTTACTCTGATTCCGCATTATCAGCAGTTTTATGACTCTCTGCTAAGTTTGCATTTTAAGTTTAATGATATTGATGGTGCATCTGCACTGTTAATGGACTTGTGTAGATGTTCTGAGTCAAGTACTTTTCAAAGGGGTCAGAAAGAAGAACTGAAATCCTGCAGCGTTTCAATTGGATCTGACAATATTAGGATGGGGTTGAGACTACAGTTTCTACCCCAGCAATTGCAGAGGGATTTTGTCTATAAAGGGCACAACAAGCAGGAGCTTATCCTATATAAGAGTGGGAAGTTTGTCCTTAGCAACAAATGTTTGGCCAAGCTCATAATATCATACAAGAGATCTGGGAGAATTAATGGGCTCTCAAGACTTCTTATTGGCATCCATAATATGTTAAGTTCAGAAGGAAATAGCAGGTCCTGTTCAGATGTAATCGACGCTTGCATATATTTGGGATGGCTTGAGACTGCTCATGACATTTTAGACGACTTGGAATCAGAAAAATATTGTGTCAGGGAAAGTTCATATACATCCCTTTTGGCTGCTTATTACCATAAAAAGATGTTAAGGGAAGCGGAAGGGCTAGTAAGACAAATCAGGAGAGTCGACCTTGCCATAAGTTTTCCTGATGAAATGGCTTTCTCCTCTCTTGTTTCTAAATCTGAAGATGAACGGACCTCGGATTCGATGGCCAAATCAGATTTGGCCAACTCTATCATCCAAAATGTGAGAGAAGAGGACAAAGCAGTTTCCTTTCTCGTTCATGAGTACAATTCCTCTATCTACTTCTTCACAAAGGCCAAAATGATTCAAGATGCAACACAGACATACCGCAAAATGCAAAAGATGAAGATCCAGCCTAATGCTGTAACTTTTTTCCATCTGATTTGTGGATATTGTTCTTCAGGAATGTATCGTGAAATCACAATCTTATGGGGGGACATCAAAAGGAGCATGGAGAATCAGAATACAGTATACAACAGAGATTTGTATGAGCTATTGCTTTTAAATTTTATCAGGGCAGGCTACTTTGAGAGGGTTATGGAGGTCATTGGCTTTATGATGGAGAATAATATGTTTTTGGATAAGTGGAGCTATAAAACCGAGTTCTTGAAGTTTCACAGGGATCTTTATAGGACCTTAACTGCATTGGAAGGTAAAGATGAGGCTCAAAAGAGGAGGATTGAGCATGTTCATGCATTCAGGAAGTTTGTCGGCATAGTTTGAAATACATTGGAAGTTTCTCAGCTGCAATCTACAAAAGCCTCTTGTTATGATTTGTGGTTTTTTATATTTGAAAATAACAGACCCCTGCTGTCTAAAGGACTTGGTTTTTTTCACTTCGTGCTGCTCCAGAAAAAACGTGAGGAAAACATTGACTGACTGCAGCAGCTCCTTCCCTTCCAATCAAGGCAAGTATGCTTTCCATCTTCAGTTTTAACTGTCTTGGAACTGTTCTGTTATCAAAAAACTTTGATCTAAAATTTCAATGTAAAATAAGACACACCACCCTTTTCAAGAAATAAAAGAATTTCCGTTTTCTTTATTTGGCATTGTTAAAGGCTTCAATGGAAAAGACAGGCCTTTGGGTTCATAGTTTGTAGACTCTTGAGCTCTATATGTTTCATGCTTCTTTACAAATGATCAGCATATATCGTCCAAAATGCATAAGCGATTTTAAAAAATGTTGGATATCCCATTTTCAGGACTGTGCCATGGGCTTACTGTTTGCCCTGCTTCCGGTGCTGGGTGGAACCGGGAATTATGTCCATGACTAAATCGTAGGTTCAATTTCTACAATATTGGCTTGCTGGTTTATCTGTCTAGAACAGGCACTGAAAAGTACAATGCAAGAATTGGCTTTATTTGTTACTTTTCATTTCTTACAGACTGGATTTCCTTGAACAAGGGAAAGCTTTTTTTTGCTTTCTTTAAAATTACTTGGCATGGCATTTGAAATGAGAAGAATGTATTTTAAGAGGAGTTGCAAAAGAATTCAGTTAACCTTTATAATTTGGATAAGACGGAGAATCTTTGTTTATCAATTTTTATTTTGTTTAGTTTTGTTTTTGGGTTAATAAAAAAGAAAATCTATGGTATTTTGTTTCTTTGCTTGTCTTGCATGCTTGAGTTCATAGTGAAAGGGTTTGTTCTTTTTCAGTTTTCTGAGAGCTTTTAGCATGTCTCAAAATTTTCCTTATCCATTTACTCATGTCTGACTTGCTACAAAGAATAGGACCCTCACCAGAAACACGTGAGGATGAATGCAAATCATGTAGTGGTTCCTTGAAGGAATAAGCATTTTGTGTTTAACTTTTTTTTTTTTTTTTAACTTTTCTAGCTGCTTGGACCAAGTTGACAGACTAATTGATCTACTTCTTAAGCATTATATCAACTTGTTAAGCATCACACTGATTAATCTATCAGCAAGGTTGGTGGTATTGCTGGCTTTCTTGGCAGTTTTATCAATAATGTAATGTCACAGACCTGTGTGCCTTGGTTCCTGAAACTTATGATAAGTTTGTCATCTCAGGTAAGGTTTTGTTTTCTCAGGTTTTTTGTGTTTCCTTTTGCTTTGTTTTCTAGAGTCAACAGACACAAATTTTAATGAGATAATGTCTATCTATGAACTAGTTTGAACAGGATGCTTTAATTGGTTATAACTTACCGGGCTATATTTGTCTTCTTTAGCAGACCAATGAACTTTATCAATTGGCCTCAGTTGCATTTTGTCTACTCGTAACCTGGGTTGGTCCCATTTCCATGGTTCAAATCTTGTTGAATTATTTCAGTTTCAATGCACAGACACATATATGCGCGTATGTGTTTTTGTGTGCTTGCGTTATGTTCATGCTGTCTACATTGTACAGAAGAACGTTTTCTCTTCTGCATTAAATAATTCCATATGTCCAGTACCTCAACTCATATGAATGGGCTCTTTATATTGGCATGAACCAATATCTAACAATTTATATGGTTTCAGTGTAGTGAAAAGCTTGGTGTTGGTCTGGAATTGGGTTCATTTGCTGCTGAAGTGATGATATCAACAACTGATCTTGCTCAACATACGCTTGAACAAGTAAGATGACTTTTAGCTTTTCTTTCATTGTAGAGGCAAACTAACTAGATTCATGTTGTGTATTTGCACATATGGAATCAGGTTTTTCCAGGTATATTTGCAATCTCTGAACAGCAAAATGTCTTGTGGTAATTTGTGTTTCATGGCTTCACATGGGTCTTGTTTTTTTGTTGTTGCAGGGTGAACCTATTCGGAACCTATTTGCTGCTCTTTTCCTGACTAGCATTGGGTTGCTGATCCATGTTCATTTTCTGTGGAATCATGTTGACATCTTGCTGGCATCAGTTATACTGCTGGTCATTGTTAAAACTGCTGTTATTTCTGTGGTTGTCAAGGGATTTGGCTACAGCAACAAAATTTTAGCTGTTGTAAGAGCTAACGTGTTTATATCGCACTTTATGATTTGCTGATAGATGTGTTTATTACAATCGAGATCTGGTTTCTGCACCATGTAGGTCGAATGTCTTGGGCACAAATAGGGGAATTTGCATTTGTGCTGCTAATCATGCAGTCATGCTTCCAATCTTCGTCTTGTTGAGGTAAATGCTTCAACTTTGTCTAGTTAACTTAATCGACTATCTTCTTAATCTCCCATTTCAAAAGTTTTAGTATTTGGCATACAAGAAAGGAATGGCTTACTTTAATGGTCACCACTTCATATTCTGTCATCTAGAATTATTTGTTTGTGTGTGAACACTATGATGAGCACATGGAGAGATATGTCATGTTCTGTGCTTTTTGGGATTTTCATTTATTTTTTATTTTTGCAGTGGAAGGTGCATGCTGCTTCTTGGAACAACAGCTCTCAGTCTGGTACAAACTCACATAGTAAGTGGAGCATTAGGAGAATCTCTCCCATGCTCCCTCTCTGTGTTATATATGGCTATAGGATATGTTTTGGTAGGCAAGAAGTGGGAATGCCAGAAAAGGTGCTATCCGCCTTTATGAGTAGGTGAACAAGACCTCATTGCGATGCACGCTTTCTTAGCAATGAATCTCCCTCCGACACTGGTGGGTGGAGCGGAGACGCTAGGCTGAGCTCCAAGCTTGGCGCATTCTGAGTTGCAGGATTGTTAAATAATCTGCAATCAGGTATTATTGTTGTGCGAGTGCAGTAGGTACTCCGCAGTGGAGAGAGTGGTAGGCCTATGCTTATTTTGAGGAAGAAAATAGTTTTGTGGATGGGTAGCAAGTTGAGTAGAAGTTGTGGTAGTGACAAAATTCTGGGAAATCCCTCTCCAGTCGCCTTTCCCAAGCTGCTGCAGAAATGGCTATCACACGTACCCTTTTTCCTCGAAATATAAGCATTACTAGTGGTAGGACTAAACTAAAACCAAGATGATGATGAGTATTATTATTACCATTACTAACTCCACACCAAACAGCTTCATACTCTGATGACTAATTCCCAAAACCCTAACTCTGCAAGTGCTTGAATTGTGACCATTTCTTCCACACTCTGAGCATTTCCTCATCCCCATTATTATTATTATTGATTATTCACAAGACAAAAAGAAAGAGGCACTGATCTTGTGATCTCGTGTGTGTTTGATCTCTCTCTCTCTCTCTCTCTCTCTATGTATATATGTATATACATATATATATATATGTGTGTTTGTGAATGTGTGTACATATATATAAGTAAAATAGTGAGGTGTTCATATGTGCTCACCGCTTAAAAATGTAGGAACAGTTTGTCCGATCCAAAATTTAAATTAAAGAAATGAAGATCATGATGTCATCTATTAAATTCTGTTCCTTATGTGTTCCAAAATCCATTTCAATATAGAACGGATTTTGAAACAATTTTCTTACCCGTATCAAATTCTGCCTTTTTTTGTATTGTATGCAAGTATTTTGATAATTTGATGTATATATTTTCTATATCTTTACTGATTATATTAGTACTAAACTAATTAATAGTTTGTGTATAAAAAATTGCAGAAGCCAACAGTTTCAAATGTCACCAATAATTTTATATAAAGGGTAAATATTGCTTTTGGTCTCTCAAGTGAGCCACTGATCCACATTTGGTCCCTCATGTTTCCTGATCAAATTTAGTCCCTTAAATTTAATGGTTTCATCAACTTTGATCCTTCCACTAAAAAATCTTTAATTTTAATGAATTTGTTAAAAAATAAAATCATAAATGAGGTACATGCCTTCAATTTAACACGTGGGAGGCCTCACCGCTCCACCAAATCTCTTTCTTGGCTTTTTAAATAACTCAAATATTACTTATCGTTGTGAATTTCTCCCATAAAGGATGAAATAGTTCCAATCTCTGGCAACAATCCAAATGAATTTTTCTTTTCACAAACCCTAGAAGCCACGCAATTTAAGAGCTAAATTAAGGAGAAGAAAAAAAAACAGGTAATAAATGTTCTTGTTGTGATGGAACCAATTTTTTAATTATATTTTAAGATGTTTAGAATATTTTCGAGATTGTTTTTATGTATTTGATGACATAGTTTTATGTATTTATTTATGAATTTTATGTCTTTTTTTTTGTATTTTTATATATTACCATTTATGACATTATTTAGTGTTTGTATTATATTAGTTGGTTAGGTATATAGAAATTTATTGAAATTTGATATAGTTATTAGAATCATTAATTTTGGTTGATTTTGAATTTTTTCAATATAATTTTGAGATGCTTTTAACATTTTGTAATTTATATCAGAATTATTGAGGTCAATAATTAGAACTAAGTTTAGTTTAGTGGTCAGCTACTAACTTGTTAAGGTGAATGTGTGGGTTCCACTACTTGTTAGCTCATTTATCATCTTTTGTTAAAATTTTAACGGATCTTTCTTCAAATTGATGAAATTTAAAATTTGAAGGACTAAATTTGATAAGAACAAAACATGAAGGACCAATTATAAATAAATAACATACTTAAACAACCAAAAATGATATTTACCCAAAAAAGAAATATACATTCCCTCTTTCTCTTTCTTTCTCACAACTCTAAATTCTTAAACCCTAATTTCTTTCTCACTCTTCTCAGTTCTCAAATTTCACTCACTATCACCAGCCCAATTTCTTTCTCGTTTCTTTCCACTCTTTTTTTTTTCTTTCTCCCCAATTTCCAAATCTAAATCTTAAAAGGATTAAACCCCAGCCTCAAAACCAACGATTGCAAGCCCCAATCCATCTACCAGCGGTAACGAGGAAGGCGATTGCTGTTCTGTCGGCCAAGCAAGAAGCTCGAACAGGTTTGACATTACATCTCACTGTCTTAGTCTCACCGTCGGCTTGTGTATGGGCGGCGCCTATGAGGAGAAAATGGTTCTTTAATTTTTGTGGTGTTGTTCTAGTCTTTTTATACTTGTTAATATTTTGTTTTACAATCAGCACTAATTCATATTATTGAATTCTCCAAATATCTCCAATAGCATTTCGAGCTATTCTGGAAAATCGTATTCGCAAGAATAAAAATAAAATCTACAATCAGCGCTTTTTTTGGGGGTGTTAAACATATATTGAAAGTTTATATTTATCATTGTTATATCTATATTATTGGAGATATATGTAATTCTTGAATGCTAAAATATTATTTTTATACACCAATTTGAATTTTCTGTATTGGTTTGGTGCTTCAAGAAATGAAAATGGATATGAACTGATTTGATATGTGAAGGAGAAACAGTTGGGGTGAACGGTGGGCTTGAACTAAACAATTTGCTGAGCTCGAGCTATAAAAAATAAATCGATCTTGAGCCAACCAAAAATGATCAAGTTCGGCATTACACCCCTAACTTCTACTCTAAAGACTGCTTTCTACATCGATGGTTGAGCTTTCAAAAAAATAAATAAATATCGATGGTTAGAGCAGACTTCAAAGACTGAATTTGTTAACAGAATAGCCTAAGTAAATCCTCTGATTCTGTGCTGCAGCTTTCCATGTGTTAATTTTACAGCTCTTTCAATCATGTTATTTATTTCAAAGACGGAGCTTTATAAATAGGCGTTATGCAATCACTGACATTTCTTGAGCATCAAGAACTCAATTGGATTTTTTGAGCTATAAATGCTGAAAGAATTAATCAAACAGGCATCAACTCTCAGATCTGGCAATGGCTACAGCTCTATTTGCAAAAAGAGCACCATTCGCAATTGAAGAAACCTCAGCTCTCTTCAGAAGTTCATTCAGCTTTCTACGCAACATTAGCACCACAACACCCATCAACAGTTCTGCTGAAAATGCTGTGGCAGCTGGTGGTGAAGCCAAGAAGCCAAAGAGGAAGAAGAAGAACTTGTTTGAGGTGGCCCAGTTTCTGCCCAACTGGGGTATTGGCTATCACATGGCCAAAACGCACTGGACTGGTGTCTCTTATGAGATAACTAAAATCAATCTCTACAAAGTAAAGTCTTATCTTTTTTCATTTTCTTGTATTGTAATCATGTTGTATTGTTTTCGAATGTATAATGGTCATCATGCATCTAGTTTTTTCTTAATTATCTATTAATGTTACTATAAATACCTGGGCTTTTCTGGTTATTCCATCTTTTGTACTATTAGTGTTTAATAGTTAATTTGACTGTTTTTGGTTACAACACATTTCAGTTTGGAGTCTGTGTACTGCTTTTATATAATCTTTTTATAGTCTTGGATTTGTAATTTTGTTACATTATGTATTCTAATAGATTTTTATGTGGTATTTTCAGGACGGAAGGCATGGCAAGGCTTGGGGAATTGCTCATAAAGATGGTAATTTCTCTCTTTCCCAAAAGAAATATAAATCTTGGAAAGCATTTCTTTGGCTTTTCAGTTTTGAATCTTTAGATAACAGTAATATTTTTATGCAGGATACTTTTATTCAATTTACATTTAATCGACTTATGATAAATGGGAATTGAATGCATTTTCATCCTCTTTGTAATCAAACGAAAGCAATCAATGTTTTCTTTTTACATAGAAAGAAGAAATGTCGGTGTCAAATTTTAAATCATGTGCAGAGAGCTCATCTGATTCTATTAAAGCTTCAGAATATTTGGAAACCAATTTTTCTGGGCCGCGTTGCACATTTAGGATATTCTCTTTTTCGTATTACTGTATGCAATCCAGAGAAACTAGCTGATAAACGCTGATGCAATTGAGTTATTTCAGGTGTGCCAGTTGCAGATGCCCCCAAGAAAATAAGCGGGGTGCACAAGCGCTGCTGGAAATATATTACAAACCCAAAAAGAACTGAAGAAAGTTCCCAGAAACAAGACCTGCCCGCTGCTTGACCCTGTTTATTTGTTGAGAGGCACAAGTTTGCACGAAAATTCTTGCCTTGATAAGGTACAAGTGAATTACGAGTGCTGAATAGAGACATTGTCCGAGAGAAGCATATCATTGGATCATTAACCATGCCAATATTTCGGTTCAGGTCCTGACATATGCTCCCTGTTGTTATGGCATAATCCTGTGAATTTTGGTTTTTCCATCGTTCGGTAAAATTATTTGCCGGGGTTTGTTCATACTCGCAGAATTTGTTTTGGCATATGATTTCAGATGACTGCATATCGGATTTTTAATAACCTCATGTTAGTAGTTATTATAACTTATTTGGAGAATAGTTATTATTAGGACTTGCCGTCGCATAAAACCTAAGGTTTAGGTGTCAATCGCAAGAATAGATTAATTACAAGAAATTTTCCGTTGTTCACTGGCTGTTCAATGCACTGTTTGATCCATGGAATTTTCCCAACGTAAAATTACAATTTTACGACATTACTTAATTATGAGACGGTGCTGAACCATAATTGCTCATATTTACTTAATTATGTGACGGTGCTGAACCATAATTACTCATATTTTTTGGAGTTCTTGTGTTTATAATGACAAAATGAACTCAGCCATGTAGGCATGTCTCTTTTTTCTTTCTAGTCTTTTCTAATTTACTTGCAATATCACTATTTTCTTAATTATATTGGTTGAGCGGTCAGACAAATGTAGTATTAATTTAAATCATGATTCCGAAGTTAAGTAAATCAATGATGTCCGGTAAATATTAAAATCGCTAATTCAGGCAGCACGACACATTAGTTTCACACTTATTTCCAAAACATAATAATTGGAATTGCAAGCATATGAACTTGGAAAAAACTTATACCTGCTAGTTTGATATGAATCATTGAGAATCCGTATACCTTCATGTGAAGAAGAGATGTCACTGAAATTCAAGTACACGTGGCTATAAAGGAGCATCCGTGATCGATCCCTCAACAGCTGCACAAGTTCAAAAAGTCCAACAATGTGGAGTACAACACTTCCAGAGACAAATATCCTAAGAATTTCCTGCTTTCTGATTCAACATCAGACATGTCTGGATGAAGCTTGTGTTCCTCCACGAGTCCATCATCCACCGTTAACCACCAAGAGATGCATCCCTTAGTATCTTCGGGGTCCACATGGGCCACCAGTCGAACTATTTCACCCTGATCCAGTTCGAAAGCAAGGGATAAGAAATCTCTGTTTGCCTTGATACCAACAGTAAGGGCTTCCTCATGCAGCCACTGGATAATCTGACTAGCGACCTGCAGAAGAATTTCTGCAAAAATTAGTTTTAAGTGCGTCCATGGAACATTAACCATACTCTCCAAACGTTAAAAAAGTGTAAGCTATGAGTCTGATATGCCTTATACAAGCTAGGAGTATATTATGCCTTAACAACGCCTGACATCTTCCAAAAGTTCTTAACTTTTTTGGACATTTTCCAAAAGTTCCCTTCATGAATTTCAACCATAAGGGGCGTGAACATCAGTCATCAGTTATGAAGTGCAGTTTCAAAGGGAGGGAAAAACGAGCGATATTAACTTTAAGGGAATGCCTCTAGCAAATAAATGTTTTTCTGTATGCTACTGTGGATATTCAGAAAGAACAAACACAATTAGCAATTCTTCTGGTTTACCTTAGAATGCGTACACAAAGCACAACCACGGTTTCCAGCTGGGGAAATTACATGGGCCTCAAACACGCAACAATAATCTCAATTTAAATTGTCTAATACATATTGTATATATGATTCACATACCTGCTGGAGGAGTATTATAGGAAGATCAACCAAGTCACAGTCATATCCATTAATAGAACTGACAGTGTCAGGCCTCCCTCTGAATAGGCCAACAACATTTGGAGCACCTTCGCCTTCTACTCTAATGGAATCATCGATCACTAGTACCCGGGTCCAAAACTGAGATCTTATGTTCTTCACAGCGGCGGCAGTAGGTATTGGAATTTGGCTACCAGCATGAAGTATGGATTGAGGAATCTTGACTGAGAGTGTCCATGAAGATGTCCGAGAATGCCAGGTCGGATGAGAAACCAAGTGGACATATGGTGTCCTGTAGACCTGCAAGTTCAAAAAATACATCTAAGTCCATCTATGCATAAGCACAAGCACCAATTTATAAATTCTTACAGTTATTAATATTACGATAATCATTTCAAGTAAATTTTTGTTTCTAAAAAATTTCTCTAAAATGAAATGTTATTAAGTCAAAGTGTCAGGAAAGATATCCAGTCTATACCAGATTTTCCAGCACAGACAGGACTTTGTTTGAGAAGATTCTGTGAGCAAGAGACATGCAGAAATGACCAAGAATGTTCGAATTCTCCTTAAGTGGTTGGCCAGAAATTTGACTTCTAGACGAAGACATGGCCTTGTTTTTCGCTTTCACAAACACATGTTCATGAAATACTTGTCGCAAATAAATTTCAAAACCAAGCGGACTTGGGATCCCAAATCTCTTTGGTTTATCGACCCCTCCAAACTTCGGTCCATCAACTGACGCCGAAGGTACACATGAAGTTTCTGTGGTGTTTCTATGTGATGCACCATTTGTTTCATCATCTTGACTAGATGGTACAAGTGAAATGGAAACAGATGCTCCTTGACCTATGCTTAGGCGCAGATAGTTCTCTTTTATGCCGGTCAGGTTCACACCTAATGATGGATTGCATGCTTCACGATTTACCAAATCAAACACCTGGAAAAACAAAAGTTTAATAAGAAGTTACATACAAACTGGCAGCAAATATCCTCCTTTTTTGCATAGCTTGTGGTCGACGTAATGAGGATAAGTAATATGGAAAAAGATCGTGAGCATATTTGAGCATATTATACCTGCTCATCATGTATGGCTCGATGAACTTCACGGAGGGTTAAATGTATTTCCCTCACCCGTTCGTCATTGCTTGCATATTCCTTCCCAGGTTCTTTCGAAGAATCATTGCCCCCAGCCGGTGTCTTGGTCACGCCCGATTTCCCCAAATTAGAAGCAGAGCTCAAACCAAGAACCTCAAATTGAAGAGAGTGGCATGATTTTTGAGGCAAATTCACTGCGAGCATTCCAGCTGCATCATGCTCAATAGGAATTGTAGACAAGGAAGATGGACGAAATATAGCAGCCGAATCATATAAGGAATTGTCAAATAAGTCAATATAAAAGCCTTCATTGCCAGAGGCAGCAGCCACCAATCGATGTCGTTTAATTTTCCAGTTTTGTTGCAGTCTAGCATCCATAAGGAAACGCACTAGGATTAACATCAACATGGAGGAGAAAAGAGATGCCCCAGAGGCATTATGTAACTACAAACTGGCTTTCTCGGGCATTCACAACGTACCTAATGAGGGCACCATAAAATCTAGCTTCTCTTGCTATTTGCTCTTCTAATGATTTGGCAGATTGCTTGAAGTATTTTCCAAGATTCTGGAAATCAACATAAGACCTTAAACATAATGTACCATAGCATTTAAATGCAAAAAGTTAGGCATCGAAAGGAAATTGACATTCTAGCTGCCAGAAAACCAATAGAATACACTTAAAAAATCTAAATATTGTTTACAGCCAATATATCCTACAAATTTAAAATTTTCTTTTTATTCATGACAAAGGCCAAATCTAGAAAGCCTCTAATACCCGGAAACACTGTAGCTTGGTAGCCGTAGACACAGCAAGGTCAGATAGATGCTCGTTTGGCAACTGCTTTGGCCGTGTCATGCCTGCAACTGTTACAGCATCATTTGCCTCTACCTGTATGTGGAACATTAATGGAACAGAAAATTAATTAAGACTCGACTTTACTCTATCACCATTTTTTCACAACAATTCCTTCTGTGAACGGTGTTGTTTTACATACCAAGTGCAGAAGGGGAGAGAGAAAAGGAAAGAAGAAAGCAAAATGAAACTATCATTCAGTAAAATCAAATAAGCAGTCAGAACTACACTTAGTACTACAGAGGTATCCAGAAGGCTTGCATGCTGTAAACATCAGTTCCATACAGTTCATCAAGTTGACACAGCCTATCTGATTGATTTAGTAACATGCCAAGAAATAAGTTGATTAAAGGACACATCCATCTAAAACTTAAACCCCAATCAATGCACAAATGCAAGCAATTCAAATTCTCCTAACAAGAAGCTAGATTAATGGCTTAGCAACAACAGACTACCATGAGGATGATGCATTGCAGAGATATTACCAGAAGATTAAACAAATATCATGATTTATCCTACATGTACTAGTATTTGTAATGGCCATCAATATTGATCTATGTGGTCAAACTCTAATTGTTGAATTTTAAATTGACATATATGGACATGCTCTAATTATGATACTGGTATATGAACTTTTAAAATACCTATCAAGAGTAGCTTCAGTTAAGCATTTGCATAACTAATGGAATTTATTAACTTAAACACACTCAAAGCAGAACTCACCTGAACTGCAATTATACTTTGAAGCATTGTGTACATTGCTTCACCCACATACACCAAGTCACAGAGAGAAACGAACTGTCAAATGCAAAAGCGAATAACTTAAGTTCTTTACCGTGTTGATGAGGTCGATTATGACGGAGAGCTCTTGGTGAGCCAACTGCAGGTTCTCCACCAAGCTCTGCCATGGCCATTGTTGCTGACTGGTTGATGTACCCTCCTTAGCACTTGCACCTTCAGACTTCTGCTTCTTACTTGGATCCTCTCTCTCCACCGCCCAAGCAAAGTCTATTCTCCTTATCAAGTTGACTCTCTTCTCATCATAACCTACATCACTGCCAGAAAATATGCACCAACCTGGCATTATCAATCTGTATACCAATTTTTACTTTTAGTATATATGGTGAAAAGGAAGTGTTGGACTAACGAGGGGAAGCGTTCAAAGCCATTTTCCTCCAGAGCTTCCAGCCGTTTTATTGGGAGCTTGTCGAGTGAGATTTCAAGATCTCCGTCCATTTTCTTATAGAAAGTTTCAGGGAACTCAGCCAGAAGATGCGATTCAGATCGTAGGATGCAGGAAAAACCTGGGATTTTCTGAGATTTTATGAGAGCCTTCAAATAAATTAGGGTATGACTGAGAACTCCAGAGCGACCTGTTTCTGAAACAAAAACACATTCAGACAAATAAATTGCAGCATAAGAGAATGAACAAAAGAAAAGAAGCATAAATATTGAAATTAATACATGAAAAGAAAATAATCTTCTTCATCTTGAAAAACCGATTTATGTGAAAGAATGTAATTCCCGTTACTAAAGAACTTGTTCGATGGGAGTAAGAGAGCGAGAGAGAGAAGGAGGAGAAAGGGGATACGAACGAGAGAGGGTTGTTGTGGTAGTGGCAGAAGGCGGAAAGGGCCATGGACGCTGCTCTTGAATTCACCCATTGCCTTGTCGGAATAGTGAAGAAAGATAAAGGAAGAAGAATGTCACCTAGCTCGCTCCCAGCAAGTCCATATGTACACACATAGCGGAAATCAAGAATGCAAAAAGTAAGTAATTAACCTTATTCTCGACAAGAGAAAAGAGGACGAACGGTTTTGTAGTGGCGGCGACGACGGTACAAAGGCTGGACAAGCAATTTAGGAATTAGGAATTTCGGCTCAATTCCCTAATTGCAAATACCAAAAGGGTTCCGGTAAGTGGGTGAGCGGCGGACTCGGAGGGCGCCGCTGTGGAACCGCGGCTTGTAGTTCACAAGGGTGGCGGGCATGAGATCCGGTGAAGAATTAGGAAGGAATTTGCTCGAGAACATCAAATTTGTAATCGATAGGGAAAAAGAAAAATATATTCTGTACCAAAGTGAAAAACAATTTCTAAAATTTTTGGAATAATACTTTTCGAAATGAAAATTTCCTATTCAAAAACCCATGAAAATTTATTATTGAATTTCAAAATTCATTTAATTGATTTTTAGGATAAATTACAACGACCTCCCTTAAAATTTGGTATAATTATAAATGCTCGTTGTTTGAAAAATTACCAATACCGCTTAATTTTAACTATCGTCTATAATTAGTCCAATTCGTGAGATTTTTATTTATTTTTTTATGACGAATTGATCAAAATGTTCTTATGGATTAAAAATTATAATTTTATTTTTTTTATTTTTTTCATAGACGAAGTAGATAAATTTTTTTATAATTTTTTAAAATTTTGTCATCCATCTCGTTCGACTTTTCTATAAGTTTTTAATTTTTTAAAAAAAAATATAGTAAAAACAAAATTGACAATTTCATACCTCCAAATAATTACATAATTTTATAAAATATCAAAGGGGCATTTATAATTATGTCAAATCTCATGGAATGTGAATGTAATTTTCCCTCCTTTTTTTATTTTAAATAACCAATTATTAACATCTACTTAATCATTTTTTTTAATTTATTATCTTTCAACGTGTCAAACTAAAAAAAATCACGGATAAATTATAACGAACCCCCCTCTCCACTTGATCGATATAGAAAAATACTTTTCTATTTGATCACCCGCTGTGTGTACAGACTCTCGGGAACACAACATACATCAGAATGCATAGAAGATCACTATCATCTTATGATAGGCGACAGATCCAATTTTGGAACTTACCAGTCTTCACACATGTTCTGACTGCACTGGAATAAGGTTTATTATAACCACATCAGAACATGGTTATATTTTACCAAGTATTAGATACAGTCGTCCTATATATGAGATTGTGTGGATCCTAAAGTTTGAGGACTAAACCCCATACTATCGGAGTCGATGAGTTCAAATCATACCGATCAAGCCTTACAAACTTCCATATGACGACTTCCCGCGAATCAGTTCAGTCGGCTTGACAACCTTTGCCAACCAACCACTAAAATTGGATAGACGTCATGCGGCTGTCACCTATGAAACACGGTACCCATCATATGGATGCAATATTTAGTGCAAGTCACAATAAAACCCTCGATACCTATTTTCGATTTGGAATATTTCAGATCCAATCATCAGAAGTTGGTTTCATAGTTGTCATCAAATGTGCAATCCAACTTCATTAGTTGATTAGTGATCTGTGGTTTTTGTTTCAATATACGAAAATTACAGAAGTAAGAACAACAAAGTAAAGTCAACTGAATACTTACTCTCATTCATTTAATTCAATATTACAAAATGAAAAGAAATTGCTTAAATAAATTACACAACAATCAATCTAATTAACTTTTTGGTAACCTACTGATAGGGTATCCCTCCTTAATCGAAGCTCGATAAATGGGGGATTCTGCCTTATCCCCAAGATCTAGATTATATCATATCCCTTCCCTTAAATATGATACTAATTTATGCATTAAAGTATTAAGATTTATTTTAATGGTTCCAATAGCAAAAAAAAGGTCCCAATAATTTAATTTTTAAATTATTGGATCCAACCATTTTTGCTCAGATTAATGCATATTAATTTATAAAAATAAAGTATTTGATTACAGTGTAATTATTACAATCAGTAACGTTTACGTATGGAACGTGAAGTAATTATGCACCCAAGCATCCATATTTTTCTTGATTTAGCATTTTTTAATTACCTTTTGAATGGAGAGAAAAATAAAAATAAAAATAAAAGATTTTTGGACTCAGAGAGAACTTTAGCAAAATTCTCCATAAATTCCCTCACTGGCAAGCGGTTATAAATCTATGGGCTAAACATGTAATTGTTAACATTTTGTGGACTCACAGATCAATAACATACATCTTCATGGACCAAGTTAGAAAAAATGAGATTTCTGAATTAAATGAATCTGATCTACTCAGTATTATTGAATTAAATATAATTGATTGACTAGAGAATAATGAAATATGTACAACGTCTTAATCGCATTATGTTTGATTGGATGGATTTGAAGGTAAGAATTTCAAATCCTTAAAATATATCATTAGAATTTATTTGAATTATTTATGTTATAAAAAAATTCAAATTCTTTGGATCGAAGGGATTTCAAATACTTAATAACAATTTTTTTTAATATGTTTGAATAATTTTAAATTTAAAGGATTTTAATTTTGGATTATGTTTTGATAAATATGAATGGATTTTAAATTCTTTTCAAATGGGGTCATTTAAAATATTTTTTTCAAATTATCCCTCAAATTCAAATTCATCAATTTAAATACATCCTAAATTTATAATGGGTAAATTGCATAACACCCCCTATATTTTGGTGAAATAGAGCGAAATTCCCTTTTGTTAATTTTATAGGCAAAAAACTTCATGCGTTATTTAATATATAAGAGTCCCTCTTCGTTGGAAACTAACGAAGCGAAGAGTAGTTGTTATTTGCCTATTTCGAAAGTGGGCTTGGTTTTTAACCTTTTTTAGGAGTACTCTATGTGTGCAAATATCCATTTTGTCCTCTCTTTTTGACATGTAAATATATTATTAATTAATTTAAATATTATTTAATCCAAATATATTTTAATAAATTATATTTATTTATTAAATATATTAAGTAATGAGCCAAATACCTAAAAAATATGTAAAATTCTATAATAAAATATACATTTTAAATTTAAATATTTCATATAATTATAATATAAATCAATTAAATTATTACATACTTAGTTTAAATATATTTAAATAAATTATATTTATTTATGAAATATATTAATTAAACATAAAAATATTATATTAATCTTTATAATTATATTATTTAATATAAATAAATATTTAAATTAAAATTATCATTATAAGTATTTTAATAATTTTTATTATTTTTTAATTTTTTTAAAAAATATTATTTTTACTTGTTTAAAAAAAATAAAAAAGTCATACACCTCCCCCTTCTGCCGCCCACCACCCACATTTTGCAACCCATCGACCTGGATTTGGGCGATGGCGATGGCCCAGTGAAGTGGGGGTTGACCTCGTCCTGAATCAAAAAAGGGGCGTCCGCTACCGACACCCATTTTTTGTGCTGGGCGATAGCAATGTCGCTCAAATTATGCGACGCGACACGTTAAACCTAACTAATTGAAAATAGAAAGTGTGCATAATTTAAAAAAAAAAAAAAGAAATTTTTTAACCTATTTTTTTAACATGGAAGAGTTTTCAATTAAAATTTTAAAATACAATGGGGACTTATACAAGTGATCCATTTATAATTATTGAAGGGATTGTTAGTAAGAATTTGAGTGATTCAAATGTAAGTTTAAAGAATAAAAAAAAAAAAAAAGGATTATTGAATGAATCATCCTTAGTAATGACACAAATATTGTTCATAGAAAAACAACAACAAAAGGTATTTCCCTTTTCTTTCCTTTTTTTGGTTAAAAGAGCAATTGCATTGATTTTGTTTGAAGCTTCAACAGAAAGGCTATGCCATTTTTTCTTTTCCACTTTTGAGTTAAATTAAAATAAAATAAAATATATTGCTTTGTCTCCATTCCATGTGCTTCAAGTTTGGAGTTTGGACAGTATCTCATCTGACCTTTACCCAAAGTTGACCACAACCATTGACGTTTTCTCACCGAACGACAGTAGAGGTACGCCACGCTTCAATCGTCGTACCGCAAAACAAAACCAGCAACTGTGAGGGAAAAGTGCAGCCCAATACAGAGGCTTAAAGGGACTGAAGTGGCGCTGCCAGTTTTGTTCGTCAGCAACTTAGAAATTTCTGCCAATCAACCCTAAAATCAAGGCTGAATGAGAAGATCAGAATCTATGCTTTCTAATTTCTACTTTTCCACACACCATTGATTGAAGTATTCCGCCAT
Source organism: Sesamum indicum (assembly GCF_000512975.1). Classification (NCBI taxonomy): domain Eukaryota; kingdom Viridiplantae; phylum Streptophyta; class Magnoliopsida; order Lamiales; family Pedaliaceae; genus Sesamum; species Sesamum indicum. The sequence continues at coordinate 1,776,359 of NC_026145.1, forward strand.
AAAAAAAACAGAGAAGCAGATATAGATACAGTTTATTAACCGACTTGTTGATTTGCTTACCTTTGCTCTGGATTCGACTTTCATAGGGAAGAAACGGTAGATTTGGCGAGAGTATGGGTTCGCAGAGCAATCATCAGATGAAGGTGGTGACGGGAGAGTACGGATACGTCCTCGAAGATGTACCTCATTTGACCGATTACATTCCGGATCTTCCTGTATGCCTTTTCCTTTTTGCCTCTTCGTTTATGCATACACGTGCTTCGTCCTTGTTTGCTATGGTTAAGTGTGTTATTTTGTATGTATTGCCTACGTTATGATGTTGTTTCACAGTGTGTATTATTGTGTGCTTGTGATTTGATGATTGTAGCGAGGAAATATGCTTGTTTGAATCTGTATATTTGATTGCTTTTGCTTGAATGCTATATTTTGAGTATTTAATTTGGATCGTGAATACGCATGGCGTTATAGTGTTATTTTGCCTAGTTTTTGATGATTTCATGAGTAGTATCGCGGACATATCCTTATATCTATCTATTTATATGATGTTTTTTGCTTAAGTGTTTTGCTTTGAGTATCTGATTTGGCTCTTGAGTATTCCTGGCGTTATATGTTTACTTTGGCTCGTGTAAGTTTGTATTTATGATAGATTCGTGTTTAGTCTCAAAAACGGTACAGTATGCTGGGTTTATTGTTTGTTTGCACATTAGTATGTTATTCATCATTGAGTGTATATATTTTTGTGACTGTTTTTAGTGAACTATAGTTTCCTGATTTGATTTACGGAATCATTTTAGGTCTTCGTGGACATTATTTTAAGTACTAGCGGCAGTTTTTGTTTCTTAGATTGTATGATTTTTCCATGGATTTGAGCTATGTGTGCGGAATATGTTTTGAGCTGCATTAGAATTCTAATGTGGGAAGTGAAAAATAGATGAAAAAATTAACTGAAATCTGTACCTTGCGGTACTTCCATAGATTGGTTGATCTTTACTCTTTAGGAAATGTAGGAGGTGATGACAGGTCTTACTCTTATCCCATTAAGTACCCTTGTTCATCACTGTCTTAGTTCTCGCTCTTACTGAAATTTAGTCCATCATTTTTTAAAAAAATTAATCCTGGTGGTTCTTGACCTTTTTGGCAGACTTATCCAAATCCATTACGCTCGAATCCTGCATATTCAGTTGTTAAGTGAGTAATCTTCTCTTTTCTGTTCCACACTATGCATATGGTTTCCCTTTTTCAACGAGTTATTGGTTCTTCATGGCTATTATTATATTTTGATATTTCTTTTGATTTCAGGCAGTATTTTGTTGACATGGATGATAGCGTCCCGCAAAAGGTGATTTAAGCTTATCAACTTGTTTTGTTCAATCAGGGTCATGGCTCAGATTTGCTTCTGTTATGTTCATTTCTTTATGCAACCATACGTCTGAATCTTGGCTAACAAATATAAGCATGAATGGATTAGCTGCTTTTAGGGTGAAAAGGGCTTATGAGTTGATATGGCAATACATGATAAAAGACATCATAGTACAAAATTCCAAGTTGGAAAAGATACAAACATCTTGAGGTTTACAGGTCAAGGTTTATATCATTGTCTGTAGCAGGAGTATGAAATTGCTTTTATTTGTCTAAATAAATTCTATTTCATGTTACTAAACTTTTCTGAGAATGTGATTTTGTGAAATTTTGTTGGTTGCTTTTCATTAGTTGATGAGGGTTGCCAATCACTTGCTATGTTTACAACTCCACACATTTTAGAAAACACCTTCTCCAGCCAACTTAATTAAACCCAGGCCCAGAAAAACTGAAAGAATTCATCTCTATTCCTTGGTAGTAGTTCTGGCAGTTCCTTAAAGCTATCCTATTATGCTTGGCGAATGTCACAGGTCGTTGTTCACAAGGATACACCAAGAGGGGTACATTTCCGGCGGGCTGGGCCTCGCCAAAAGGTATATATTCATCTTTCTTTTGTTTAGCCCTTTCGAAGTTCAGCCAAATTTGGTTAAATCTGCATTAATGTGCGCAGGTCTATTTTGCTTCAGATGAGGTGCATGCTTGTATCGTGACATGCGGTGGTTTATGTCCTGGACTAAACACGGTGATCAGGGAAATCGTGCATAGCCTTGATTATATGTATGGGGTCAACAAAGTCCTTGGAATTGATGTAAGTTGGCTGATCATTGATGTTAATTGTGACAATTATTATCTTTAGAAGTTTCTAGTGTTGGTAGAGTTTTAGGGTTTGTTCAGTTCAAATGAGAGGGAAGTAGACGTGAAAGGGGGGAGGGAAAGAATAATAGTTTTCCTTCAAGTTGTTTGGTATGATTGAAAGGGTGTAATTTTCAAATACTTCTCTTTGTTATGTACGAGAAAAATAGATTGAGAAGAAAAGACTAATTTTTATAATTTTACTGATTAACCCTTTTTCTGTTTATTTTATATTAGAAAATAAACAAGTTAATATATACTAAAATAATTTTAGTATATAAAAAAATTAAAAAATGTTCTTAGTAAAAATATTCATCAAAATGAGTGTTGTGCATTTATTTTAGTTATTCCATTTAAATAAAATAGAAATTACTACCAATGATCGACGATATAGTAGGTTTTTCGGTGATTTGGTTATCTTTTCTAAAAAATTATGTACAATTATCATCAACGGGAAGGAAAAAAGAATTGGAAGCAAATTATATATATGGATAATTGAGCAAATAAAAATAAAATATGTACTTTTCAATCTTTTTGGCTGTATACTTTCACTTTTCCGCTCAACTTTGGACGGAAACGAAATTTGACTTTAGAACTTTACCACCCATATAACTTTTCTCCCTAACCAAACACCAATCCTTTTCTTATGCATCCAATTTTACTTCCACTTTTCACCCTGACCAAACAAAGCTTTGATTATGACCTTTCATGATCTGTTGGTGGGTTTCCTCCTTATTCCCTACAGGTTTTGCTACAAAATGCCTAGCCTATATCAACTTTTTACTGTTGCTACATTCTTGTAACACTAATTAATCAATGCGATATGTTCCTTTCTCTGATCTGTAATTTTATGTGAATCTGACATTGAGAATTCTACTGTTTCCATCAGCTATGCTGGTTTAAGAAGATATCATAACTTTCATATCTTCTTTAATGCAGCTTCCATGATAAGGTTAATGCCATCTTCTTGTTACTTCTCTATCTAATGGAAATATCTCTTTTCTTTAGGGAGGCTACAGGGGTTTCTATGCAAAGAATACCATTACTCTGACACCGAAGGTTGTGAATGATATACATAAGCGTGGTGGGACAATCCTGGGAACATCTCGTGGTGGCCATGATACCATGAAGATAGTCGACAGTATTCAGGACCGTGGAATTAATCAGGCATGTGTTGAGATTGTACTTACTATTGAAGAAATCTTCAACCTTCACCTTTCTGGAAATTTACTCCCTCTCTAGCATTTACTGCTACTTTATTGGCTTGTAATAAGCTGCATTTTGGTTCTGATGAACAGTATTACTGACTCAGGTTTATATAATTGGAGGAGATGGCACCCAGAAAGGAGCAGCTGTAATCTTTGAGGTATCCGTATTGAAGGAACAGAGACTTTCTTATAGCATGTTTTGATGAAGTTATTCTCTGAACAGACCTATTACATTGCTTGCTAGACCATATTATCTTATGATAACAAGCTGATTTTTTTTTTCTGGAAAATGGAATTTAGTTTATGATAAACTCTTAAGGCAAGTGTTTCTTCTTCTGCCCTGAATTTGTAACAAGTCTTTCACATGACGGCGAACATGATCTTTAACTACTAATATTTCTGGTCTCCTTAATTCAAAAGTTTACTATCTCGTTAACCTGTTCCCTTCACATTTTTAAATAGGTTATTAAGTTTTTTTGTTTAACTTCCAGCTGTTGCTTTGACTACACTGGATATATGTGAATTAGTTGATGAATTATTGAATTTTGACCTCTACCTTTAACCATGGGTCTTTTCTTCCATCGTCGTTGCATGGTTGAAGCAGCAGGGTTTATAACTGAAACTGGCTCGTACTGTTTTTCCCACCTAAATAATTATATACTGTTTGGTATTCTTACCTACATATGTCAGCTTTTGGGGAGATAGAACGGCTCTTGAGAGAAGCGTCATTCATTTCCATGACTTTTAATTTTTGTTCTGCAGGAGATCAGAAAACGTGGTCTAAAGGTTGCAGTTGCTGGTATCCCCAAGACAATTGACAATGATATTCCGGTATATCTCATTCTTTCCTTCTTATTATATGAGCTTTCTTCTTTGCACTCATTCCTCGTATTGATTTCTTTAGTATATGATTATATGAGAAACTTTTAGAGAAAAAAGCACCTCTAAGCTCTAAAAATGGATCTGTCCACATTGATTTCTGTTCTCCCAGTTTTACAACAATATTGGTCTCAAGGACCAGATGCAATGTTTTAACGCGGCAAATGTGAAACTGTCTGTTTCAAATTTTCTGGTGAATAAATCAGTCCTCAGCTTGTATCATAGGCTTGGGCACATCAACCTAGACACTGTTTTGCTTCCTTCAAATTTTTTATTTTTGGAGTTTATTGTGCCTTTCTATTTCTGTTTTACCATGCATATGATTTATATTTCTTTTCATCTCTGACAAGATTCAGTTTGCTTTGGCTTCTCTAATCAGGTTATTGACAGGTCATTTGGTTTTGACACTGCTGTAGAGGAAGCTCAACGTGCCATAAATGCTGCACATGTTGAGGCTGAGAGTGCAGAAAATGGAATTGGTGTAGTGAAACTAATGGGTCGCTACAGTGGTAAGATGAACCTACGTACACTTAATCAGTAAATATTCTGAACTTTACTGTTAGAAGGACTTCATTTTCCAAGAAAGATGCCAGTATTATTTCATAAACCCAAGAAAACAGATAAGCATGTAAACTCCATTGTGCAAACAACAGAACATGTGGACACCAGATAAAGTATGAGCGACCATAATTTATGAGAATTCCTCTTTGAAGATGAGAATTCCTCTAGCCTGTTTCTTCATGCTAGCATAATTTAAATTTTCCTCTGAAGTCTGAACCTGTTGGAGTTATTGATGCAGGTTTTATTGCAATGTATGCTACTCTGGCCAGCCGAGATGTGGACTGCTGTTTGATTCCAGAGTCACCCTTTTATCTTGAAGGGAAAGGTGGACTTTTTGAATATATAGAGAAAACGCTTAAAGAAAACGGACATATGGTCATTGTTATTGCTGAAGGAGCAGGACAGGAGCTTCTTGCTGCAAAAAATGAAGAAGATGCTTCGGGGAACAAGCTACTTCAAGACGTTGGGTTGTGGATTTCTCAAAAAATAAAGGTATAGGTCATACAGATAGGTTCCTTTGGCTATTAACTAATGTGTTATTTCCTGTATCCATACAGACATACTTTCTCTCTTCAAGAAATTTTAATTAAGCTCTTTTCTCTTTTGACAGGAACATTTTGCCAAGAAAAACAAAATGCCAATTACTCTCAAATATATAGGTTGGTGCGCACATGCTGAAATTATTTATTAAATTTCTTACAAATTGGAGAGCTAACTCGATAATTTTGCAGATCCAACTTACATGATCCGTGCGATTCCTAGCAATGGGTCTGATAATGTATACTGCACTCTCCTTGCTCAAAGTGCTGTTCATGGAGCAATGGCGGGGTTCACAGGCTTTACAAGTGGGCTTGTTAATGGCAGGCAGACATACATCCCCTTTAATGTAAGTTATTTCCGTTCTGAACTTCTGCCCCACCCAATGTATATCTTGATGCTCTCTCTTGCCCCCATCTTCCCCTCTTGCTATATGTAACATACATTGCAACTCTATAGTGCTCCATTCTCGTCTTACTTCCACCAGGAGTAGACCTTAACTTCGTGAATAAACCAGTACCTCGATAGACTCAAAAGCCTCGGCTACGTATTAGTTTTGTCGACCTCTTTCAAGTTCTTGATAGTAAAGTGCCAGCCGCATGCTTGATTGTCTTTCCTGTTGTCGGAATAAACGCTCTTTTAGCCTTACTCTTATCTTTTATTTAGCATCCCGCCACTCCTGAGGCTATCTCCGACTAGACAGGCAAGCAGACTAACTTCATCCCTACATCCTTTGAGGGACTTTCCTTTTTTATTGTTAAGAGTGCTATCGATCACTCATTCCATTCTTCTTTCTCCTTGCAATGACAAGTTAGTCCTACCATGGCTCAACTTATAACTCCTAGTTCTGTTTTATAACATAAATAAATTCTTGAAATTTCATAAATATATACTCCGATTCATGAGAAAACAAATTAAAAACTACAGAATAAATTCAGCTATGATTATCTTCATCAGAACTTGTACTTTCTCTGATGCAATTCCCTTGTATTTGTTCATCTGGGATCTTATACTATTCCACATACCGCTAAAAAGAAATTCTGATGACCAGCAGAGCCGAGAGGTCCACATGATCCACCCATCCCCCACCCCCTTAACCAATGAGTATGAATAGGCTTGGCAGGGGAATCCACATCTCTTTATTAGGTTTTGTTGACTGTTTAGCACATGATGTTTACCTTTCCCCTTTTCACTTGGTTTACAAATAACTGTCGAATTTTAGCTGTGCATGGGTTGTGAACTTGACGAAAAATGTTTGTGTGCAGCGTATTACTGAAAAGCAAAACAAGGTTGTGATCACTGACAGGATGTGGGCGAGGCTTCTTGCTTCAACTAATCAACCAAGCTTCCTGGGATCGAAAGAGGATGGAGTAGAAGACAATGAAGTAGAGGACTATGAAGTAGAAAGCGAAGATGGTGAGAACCCAGGTAATAAAGACACTGGCACAAATGAAATAAAGGCACTTGATGCTTGAGTACTTAATGTTTGCTTGAATTGGCACCGAAAAGAATGATCCTTGTATGCCACTTTTGAAACTTTGGGATATGTACCATATAATTATAACATTAATCGAATGATGTAGGAACGTTATTCAAGGTCATTGATGGTAGGATGCCTCGGCTGCGGGCAGTGAATTTATTTGTCAAAGTCTATATTTATTGAGATATGCAACTCAAAAGTGATTCTTCTGTATGTTTTTATTGCATCCATGTTGTACGTGGGGCAATGACATCTGGTTTGCTGTATTTGCAGACAATAATTGCTCTATTTTAAGGGCCTTGATGTTTCATTAGCTAGGTTTTTTGCTGGATTAGCATGTATAAAACACAATCAAGTTTAGTGAATCAAAACGACATCGATAGTGAATAAAAAAATACACACTGATAGTTAACCAGTTTTACTTCTCAGTACAACCTGGAACCAAGTTGGAAAATTTGCCCGCTCCCTGCCGATGCATAAATGTTTAACATTTAAAATATTCATTTGTTTCGGCGTTTATTCAAATCTTGGTTACATTGACTACATTTCCTTATAACTTACGCTTGTTTACTATTTAAGGAAAATAGTGAAAATTGTTCCTCAAGACGAGTTAGTGTCACCTGAAAATCAACAGAGTCTATCATCAGTGAAATCATTATTTTGAAATTACATGTTAGATTAGCAGAGGATTAGAAGAATTCAACTTCTATTATTCATTAATGAATTTCGACAAACATTTGACCATAGATGCTGCTACTTGCAGTATATGTTGGAAAGAATAACATAATCTCCTCGTCTGGTTGACACAACAGGAACTTATACTTTACATCAGAGTAAAAGCCTACTGAGAACAGGCTTAAGACTTAATATTTGGTTGATAATGGCAACAAAGCAGTTAAAGCATCAATCAACCCTTGTAAACGCCAGAGGGATCAGCATATTGCACAATCCATGGATGCTCAAGTAGCTTGTGTAGAGGCAGACGCTGTGAAGAATCCTTGACGAGCATCTGTTGTTCAAACCTAACAAACTTAAGCCAAGCTCCAAACTCGAAATAGTTTCTGTTGAAAGTGTGTGTTGACTAAGTTACCTGACTTATGAGATCCTTTGCAGCTGAAGACACAATTGGTTTTGGAGGAAATTTTAAATCCACTTGGATAATCCTACACACAACACCATCAATTTGTACCTTAACACTGTTATGACTTGAAAGTTTGACATATATTTCCATATGCGGAATTTGGAGTATTTCACTGCAACTGTTAGGGAATGATTGATTTGTAAGGGAGAAGTTCACATCGAAACTCAGTTTACCTCCTGTATGTGTCTGAATGCTCCTTTGCTTCAAAAGGGGGCACCCCATAGAGAAACTCGTAGCACAGGACACCAAGGCTCCATATGTCCACATTTGCATCATGCTCCACACTTTCCACTTCAGAAATTTAATGATACTAAAGGTCAATAAAAACCAACTGGAAAAGAAAGGAGACATGTTTACAGAATATAAATTCCTTCACACAGTGCTTAATATTAGATGTGGCATGAATTCAGGTGTGATGAGTTTGCCCACCCTACCCTTCAGGTCATGCTGCAATAGAATAAGCACGATGTACATCCAAGATATTGAATCTAAATTAATTTGAACTGACTATCATGTTTGCAGTAAACGAAGCATACCCATCTCCGGTGGAAGATAATCTAAAGTCCCACACATAGTCCGCCTGCGATTGAAAGTGTGAACGGACCAACCGAAATCTGCAATTTTCAGCTCACCCTGGCAATTGGAAGCACTAATGAGGAAATAGTTCTAAGTGCTTTCTAACCATCAGATGAAACTAAAATTTAAAATAACTACCTGTGCTCCAACCAAAAGATTCTCTGGTTTGATATCTCGATGTATTACGTGCTTTCCATGGCAATATATGAGTGCCCGAGCTAATGATGCAACATACTGTTTCATGTCCCATAAACAAGCAGAAACCATAATCTCATGTCAGCAGCAAGTTGCTAAAATGTGCAATACTAACTACATCACACCAGAGGGGAACTTTTCTCTCTCAAGAGGGGGAAAGAAAGGAGAACACTTGGAAGCTCAAGATGCATTACATAATTCAAGCTTATTGCGGGTATAAAACAAAGAAATATTGGATGAGGTTAAAATTGATAATCATTTTTGAGAAACCTACCAGACAACTAATGGATATTTACATTTAAGAAAGAGAGGTGAAGTCTGGAGACAACGATAAATTATGACTCACTGTTGCAGCACGCCTTTCGCTGAAGTATTTGCACTTTTGTAGCTCTTTGTAGAGTTCTCCCTTGGCAGCATATTCCAGAATCAAATAAACTCGTTTCTGTAGTTAACGAGTTACAAATCAGTCTAGCATAACATTCATTTTCTTCAACTAATAAATTAAAGCATCATGCCTGATCATAAAAGTAGCCGTAGAGTCGTAATATGTTAGGATGTCGAAGATGGCTCTGTATTTCAACCTCCCGACGAAGCTGGTGCTCAACCTGAGACTGTTTGAGCTGGCTCTTGAACAACACCTTTAGTGCCACAATGTGATTGCTCTGCCTCAATAGGAAAATAGATTTTTTAGTTTCATTTTAATAGAAGTACTCCAAATAATCCTCATAAACAATCCCTTTCCTTCCATTCAGCAAAGATAAATTGAGATTGCATTCATCTGTTTAATTCCTACCCGAATAATATACTTGCCAGAAGCTCCTGGTCAGCTAAAACATCAAGGACTTCATTTGAGAAAAAGAAAATAATAAAGAGGCAGGGTCAGATGGCAGCTAACCAGATGCTACATATGCAATGTATTATGCCATCCAAAACGAAACTTAATTATTGGTCTTGACTAGAGGCTATAGCAAAACAAGATAGAAAGTTCAATGGATAAGAAGATCATTGGTCTGAGCAGTACTGACCTTCTTTTCTCTGGAAAAATATACATGTCCAAACTTTCCTCTGCCAAGAGGCTTTCCTATGTCGAAGTCATTTAGAGTCCACCTCTTTTTTTCTGCCGCTGTGCTCTCAGAAGAAGCCTATAGAAAAGGGAAAACAGTTTTACATATCTGAAAGTAGCTTATGAATGAGTGATGCATTCTGCTCATAAAGACAAAATATAAATATTATACTAGTAGGTAAGAAACTTAAGGTGTAGAGACTCCATAGACTACAGGAGTTTTCTCTCTTTCCTGAAGTGTGAACCAAAACCAATAATGTGAATTATTCATCTCATGGAAGGAAATTAAGCTAATACTATATTTAATGGCAAAGAGTAGTGATTTGAAGTCAGAAATCTATAAAAACGAGTCACTTTCTATAATTAAAGGTCCAATATCAAAGATAGCACAAGATGCATTCTTCAAATTTCAATTAATATTTGCAAATTTTGGTAGAGGTACACAATAGTCAAATAGGTCATTGTGCCAAAATGTCAAACTATATATCATCGTGAAAAGCCTAACTGCTAAAATTAGATTCAATTCTGATCCACATGAGGAGTAAATGAACTACAAAATCATAAATAATTGCAATTCCTTTGTTCACCATTGTTTCCGAGAATATCTAGAAACCAACAGAAGGAACAATTTTTAACTGTCTAAAACACTCGATCTTCGTCCAAACTTTTGTCCGATAAATTAATCCTTCAATTCCAAGTGCATCATAAGAAAAAACGAACAGAGAAAAAAAAATCGGGGGAAGAAGACGACGAGCAAAAAACTTACAACGGGGGACCATTATCAAGAACAAACATATAATAAAGCATAAATGGAAACCCTAGGTACAGTCTCTAAAAACAGAAAATAGAATCTCGCCATTCTTCAAATTTCCCCGACCAAAATCGTCAAAGATCTCTAACAGTTCCAGAAAAAGAAAAAGAAAAAGAAAATAGAAACAGAAATTCTTGATTCTCTTACCTTGTGTTCTTGTTGAGCCTCCGTCGCGATCCCCATTCCTGAAAATATACACACTCACACACGCAGAATGTGAGAAGAGAGAAAGAGAGAGAGGCGAACGGTGTGATGAGCCGGAATGCTGCGTTCTGATTTGAAGTAGAGAGAGAAAGGGGTTTTGTTGGTCTTTATTGGCGTAATGCAGCAACGGTCATATTTGAACAGAAGAGTTGCTCACGTGGCTGTCCCGCTGGTGATCCGCTTTTCAAAATTTTCCTTTTCCTTTTATTTAATTATTATAATTTTGTTTTCCAAACGGGAGCGTCCCTAGTGATTAGAGTTGGGCCTGCTTATTGGGCTTGGAACAAGCCCACTACAATCAGCTAGGCCCAAGTCCGGCCCAAAAGGAAAATGTCAAAAACTTTATTATCTCCATCCCCTCTCCCCCTCTCTCTCTCTCTCACACACATCATCAGAATGGGCAGCAGAGCAGCTCTGCTTCTGCGAGCAACTCCGCCGCTTTTCAGCTTCAGGAAAAGTGCTTATCCAAAAAATGCACATGTGCGGAGCAAGCGATTTTACGCCCAGAAATCGAGTCTAGACCCTCCGGATGTTTCACGCTTGGCTGAGACGGCTCGAATTTCTCTCACCCCACAAGAAGTATTAATTGCATTTTGAACCCAATTTATATGTAAATTGCGTTTCCGATAATTGTTTGGTTTTTCCGTTAATATAGGTTGGCGAATTTGAGCCCAAAATCCGGCAAATGATCGACTGGTATCCTCTCTCTCAATATATTTATATATACATATATATGTTTATGTGTGTATGTCTACGTGTTTATGTATGTATATACATTTGTGTGTGTGCGTATATGAATTTCTTCTGTGGTAATGTTCTTGTATGCATTTTGGTATAGAAACACCACCTATGAAACCAAGCCACATGATTCTCGCTACTTACTGTCGTCACATTGATGCGGATAAGAATTTTCTGTGCGTGTGTTTCTATACATGAGTGTGTACAAATGTGTGTAACTATGTGTTGAACTATTGTTCATGTGCTTATAATGTAACCGAATGGGTGACAATGAGAGAATGAACAAGAAATAAAATTTGTTGCTAGCAATTTAACATATAGAGTTGTTTCTAGATCATTTTGAGTGTGTTTGGTTGAGAAGTTTGTGAGAGTTTAGGTGTTAAGGGTGGAAATGGAGGGGAAGGATATGGGATGAGCCAACCCCCTCCAAAGTTGGAGGATCAAATGAGTAAAATTAGCAATATCATGCCTTTGATTGTGGTATACAGCACCAGGGAAAGTGATTTCTTTTGGTTCCCGTCTATGATATCAGAAAAAATACTTGAAAGAACAAACTTTCTTGTGCTTGATTGTTTCTTTAACAACTCTCTATACTTTTGAGTTTCCGTATCTATATTGTCTGAGTTTTACGGTTGGTGATGCAATGTATTTGTTGTGAATATGTCACAATGTGGTAACAGAAGTTTTTCATATGAAACAGGTTTGCACAACTTCAGTCCGTTGACCTTGACAGTGTTGAACCAGCGATAAGAGCAGGTGCGCTGCTCAGAAGTTGAACTTTAATTGTGTTATACAAGTGTATGAAGTTACTTGAACAAAAGAACTAACTTGACCAATAAAACTCAAGAACTGGGAATTCCCTCTTATTTCTGCTGACGTGTATTCAGGAGTTTTTTTATCGTACTACAGGATTTTGCAAATAGAATGCTAAATTAAACTTATGTTTATCTTCTTGCTTATCTGTATTTCGGATATTGCAGTTCTTTTAATGTGGGACGTTACTATGTATGCTTGACTAATTGAAATTTCGAAAGATCCTATTTAGACATCATTATTAAATTTGAAGAAAATTGGATCCTGAGAATCACATTTGATGGTCACACGAAGATAATAATGATAATAAGTTCGATACTTGCTGGTGATTTTGTTTCAGATTCTTAATAGAATTGAAACTCTTTATAACCTCATCTTCTATTCAATACTAATACTCATTAGATTTATTGAAGGGATGCTGATTTGAACTTAACTATTTCAGTGTTATTCCTGGGGATGTGAGATGCCATTTGTGCTCTCTTTGAACCTGCCGGTTGTGGCAATAATTCTTGAGTTTATTCTGATGGATTTTCCTTCTTGGATCTACAGATACTGAAGGCGATGACAATCTGCGTGATGATGTGCCAGAAGCATTTGATAATAGGTACCGAAGTTTCTTCATTTCCTTTCTCCAGCATAGGTAATAACTTATAGTCAGCAAATTCATGATTATCTCGTCTAAAATGACTTGGGATCTTGTATATAGGGACGCTATAGTCGCTGCCGTGCCAACCTATGAGGACCCTTATATCAAAGTCCCCAAAGTGTTGAACAAGGAGTGATGTAATTCATATTCATGCGCCGCGCCTTCTTTCCTCAGTAAGGACATCCCCATGTTCTTCCTTTACCACAGCATTTGCTTTCTTGGATTCTCGCCTAAACAGAACTTATTTTCTCTTTGTATCATTTATAAATTTCAGACATGCTGCAAAATCTATTCCAATGGCCCATTTCGAATTCAAAGCGGCCCATTACGAAATTCTTGGCCCACTGAACAACCCGCATGCTGGGCAAGAATGCCTACTACAAACCGGGAAGTGCAAGATACTGTACCTTTATACTCCTCCTCACAGCCAATATTAGACTGCCATCTAGTTCATCGACTACCATGAAGGCTGCCAAAGTGAAAACTTTAGTTATCCAGAAGTAGTTGTTCCTGTTTATTAAAGTAACATAATATGATTGATAAGGGAAATATATTGAATTAGCAAGAAGACCAAACTATATTCAAGAAAATAAGAAATGTCTAAACACTTCGAAGGTCCACATGTTTTTAAGTGGGTTGGGTCGCATCCGACTCGCATGACCCGACTGTTAAAAAAGCCATTGATTTGGTGCCCATTCAATGATCCGTGCTCCATATGGATTCTAACTATTGAGGGTTCATCTCACAGGATTGTATTTATTGTTATCAGATTACACTATGTAAGGAGATTATATTGCGGCAACACTTATAATCTTGAACTTAACTGATTCAAATTTTGAAGTATTGGTCCTTAGCTAACTAACAATTTATGTGTGTAGGCCAATCATTATTACTCTAATTCAAGATACCCATTCTGACTATGTTCCAAATCATTACCCGATCAACTTCAACCCGAATTAGAATCTAAGTAAGCCATGTACACATTGTGAAAAAGAATATAATACAGTATTTCCACATTTTAAGCCTTGAGTAGGAACAACCCATGCACAGTCCACAATCACAGCCACACCCTGTCACCTTCTGGATAAGACTTTGAGGTTTAATGATGTTGGAAAAAGAGAGAAAATGTTAAAATAAAAAAACAGTAGTAAGAAAGAAGGAAGAGTTAAAAGCGTGAGGGAGCTATCTAAAACTAATAGTAATAGGATAGGAGGAGGCTAACGCCTCTAGTGCATATCCAAAACCCAATTGCCACGCTATCACCTGTCGCTTTCATCCGCTACACGCCAAAACCACCACCACTACCCTACGGCTACGTGGCTTAAAATCCATCTTCAAGCTTTCTTGGATCCACCGATGCACGACACTTGGCCTCCGTACAGATTTCATTCGATTTTGTCCCAATTTTGGATTCAAGGAAACACCATATTTTCATGTTTACCTATATTATTACTTACTTTTACTTTTGATTTATTATTATTACTAGTACAGAATTATGGGAAATATTTTTAATTTTAATCGTGATTATAATAATAAATATTTGAGAATGTATATTTATAAAATTGAATAAAAAATTATCTATATATAATAAAACGACCTTTATGTAGTGCTTCTAACAAAAATTAGATAAAATATCAATTTTATTTAATTGAATGAATTATTATTAACTATTTAGAAAAATATCTAGAAAATTAAAGATTCTTATATTTTTTTAATTTAAATCATGATTTGCTTATGTCACAACATTGTTGATGGAACATAACCGTACTTCACTTTATATATTTTGTGTTTTATGAGTGTTGATACCTTGATGTGTGCTACTTACATTTAAAAAAACTTATTAGATAATATTGTTAAGATCTCTTTTTAATGAAATCTAATAGTTTTTTATTTTTATTTAAAAAATATATTATATTCTATTTGGCATAATAGAGTTCATTGAGGCTGTCCACGTCTGCATATACGTGGCGCTTGGGTGGACAGTCTTAATGATTATGCTTTATTATATATAGATTATTGTTATTTAAAAAACAGACATATAATTTTCATTCTATTATTTTTATACACTTTAAAAAATATAAAATATTTATTTATTTATTATTGAAAATCTTTTTCCACCTCAATTTTACGTTTACAAATATACACATTATTTTTTAATTATTAACTTAATAGAATAATAATATATACATATTTTTTTACTATGTATTTATATCGATTTGACGTCACTGATAATTAAAAACATATAATATCATCAATTAATTAAACATATACTCATTTTATGTGGAAACTTAAACTTAAATAAAAACACATTTCATTAATAGAAAATATGTACCCTTTTTGTTTTTTTTTCTTGGGTTTGGGTCTATTTGATATAATTATTCTTACTTTTTTAAAAAATTATATATACATCTACAAAATAATAATAATAATAATATTTACATGAATTATTTTTATTTTTTAAAAAATTAATATTTTTTAAAAACATCGATGATACTATATAAAGTATTTTTATTTTTTGTTATTATGGGTGTTTTCTGTAATTATATAAATAAGAATAATAATTAAGAATAGAGAGTTAAATGTAAATATTCCTTTTTCTTAGTGTAATTTCACTTTGGATCAACATACTTTTGTGATGAGTCTTGAGAAGCAGCGAAAGCGCATTGAGGGCCTTTCTAGAATGTTCAGTTCAAATTTGTATCGTAATAGAGGAGGTACTGCTTACCGGCTACCGGTCTTATGTATGTATGGATGGATGCTATTAGCCGATGGGGAGATGGTGGCGGCAGGCGGCGGTCCGCCGATTGGAAGACCAAGAAGAAAGGAAATATATGTATATACTATTTTTATATAACTAATACATAAAATTTTATTATTTTTATAGATATATATGTATTAATATATTATATATAAATAAAATAATATTTTTATTGGTTAAAAAATTTATACTCAGATACACATGGGACGCATGTGGTACACGTTTGGCCTAAGAGGTATTTTGCTCTATATTTATTATAACACCATTTCTAATTAACCAAAACAATAAATCCCACATATCGGAAATAAGTATCTTATAATAAATTCAATTGGGTTCAAATTAAAATGCATAGCAAGTGGAATTTCAACCCATCTTTTCGAATACATAGTTCTAAATACGTCATTGATTCGAGTGGAGGTCTTTAGTGACTAAGAGCTGATGTGACTATAATCCGAAACATAATTTAGGTGAGTACTTCGAATTAAATTAGTAATGCTCAGTATGCACACACAAGTTGTTAGGCAAGCTGAGAGCCCTTTCGAAAAACTTACATTAGTTAAAATTCAAGGTTATAGAGGTCACACAACGCGATCTCGCTATAGATTGTGCAATTTCGTAATGCATATATGTGAAATATAATCTCTATGTCTTTATAGGTGCTTATGCGTCGAAATTCGTCAATAATACATTCATTTGATGAGTGCCACATAGTCAAGTCTCTGGACTCATTCCAACCAGCTCAAAGAACATGCAGATCTTCAGAAGATTCAATATATTTTTCGTATCCGTCATACTGTGGGTTATTTTAAACAAAATGTACTCATAAATATTTTCATACTCGTATTGAATACTTTCCCAAATAAATGGTAAGAAATTTAGGTGCTTAAAATAATAAATTTTAGAAGAAATAAATAAAGGGCGTTGGGAACATTATGTGCTCAATTATTCGGTGTAGGACTGAATTAGAAGTTAGTACACATTCTATGAACGAAATGGGGGCATAGTAAAGGAAGCAGAGTAGCATAGTAAAGGAGCATTTATTTTATGTTTTTGTTGGTAGTTGGAGCAATCAAAACTTTTTATTATAAGCATTCAATGAATTTTGGATGCTTCTGGATGTACCTGTCTTTTGTCCAACACCTCTCGTCCCACAACTCTACTCCCATGTCTCGTCTTTTTAAGTATGATGTTAGTTTCTACGTGTATATAATAAATTATTTTTTATATTTTAAAATAATATTATAAATAAAATATATAATTTAATATTCATTTAAAGTATTATTTGACGCAATGAAAGAATTGACGTAATTGTAATAAAACAATGTTGAGTCGCTTTTGTAAAAAAAAAATATTATAATTAATTTTTAAGATTATATAATTAGATATATAATTATTATATTTAAAAATTAATGCAGTAGTATCCCTAATCGTCGTTTATAATTATACGTAGCCTTTCTTCTTTATATATATATATTAGTCGTCGCTGCATGCTGTCCCTGATAGCATATAGAAAGGAACTATGATTTAGAATAAAGAGTCAAAAGAAACAATCGTTATGTGAGGATGACGGGATGAGAAAAAATATATTATAACGGTAGATTTATTGAAAATATAGATATTTTTTATAAAAAAGAAAAATATATGGAGAGTTTTGATAAGAGAGAAACATGGAGTCGAGAATCGTTTTAAAGAAAAAAATAAATTAAAGGATAAATTTGAATATATAAAAGTTGGTACGGTAATATTCTTTTTTTTTTTTTTTTTGTAATAGTGTAGATTAGTATAAATAAATTTTAGCGGCAAATCTTTCTGTAAAATTATAGATTCGAGTCCTGTGGATGTGGATAGGAAATTTATTTTTATAATATTTATTTTTTATTTTTTTATCAACTTATTCATTGATTTAAAAAAGATTAATGTATTTTAAATATGCTACAAATAATGTAATTAACCAAATCTTATCCAAAAGAAAATTCCCGTAAAAGGAAAAGCGGAGGCATTTCCCGTATGCCCCGTACAATATAGTACGGATCGGCCAAAAAATCGCCCCAGTGGCGCAACTTAGCAGAAGAAAAAGGATTTTGTCTACAGGGAACAGCAGGGCGACACGGTTTGAGTCCAAACACGCCAACGGACCCACGACGCGATGAGTGGTCTACTTTCCAGAAGGGTCCTCCATGAGCTTCCACGTACCCCCTCCCCCGCTCTTTTATAATCGCCACAAATATCTGTTTCAGACGATACGCTTCAGAGTTAATCTCACCTGGCTGTGACGCTGTACCGGTCAAAGCTCATATTTTTTGACCAGATTTCACTTTGATGGATCCCAAGAGATTATGAATAAAGGCAGGCCTCCTCGCTGCCTGTAATTTAATTCTTCAAAATTTTAAATTAAATCGAGTTTGGACATATTCAAATTAATTATTATATAAATTTAAAAAAAAATAATTAAAATTTGATTTAATCAAATCTCACATAAAAAAAAGTTTCACTATTTTTACCATCTTTAATTGAGTGATTGTTTGATGGATGGGTGCATTGCACCCAATCAATTATAGAAACAAAATAAAAAAATTAATATTAGGATGTGAAGCATAATAAGATAATAATTTTCCTTGTTGAAAACGATTTTGATGGGCTCTTTTTTATTTTATTTTTATTGATTTTCACGTGAGTTGCAATAATATACACATTACATATGTCAATGATTTTTATTATTGTGTAAGTACCTAAACTCATACCATTATCTTAGCAGTTAAGGTTGCAATTTCATGAACAAATTTTTAGATGTTTTTGAGTCCTATTAAATATTTTGTCTTACTTTTATGTGGATGTTTGTTTCAATTTATGTGAGTTATTGTAATTTATTTATATTAATCATATTGATATATTGCTTAATTTATCGAAATATTGATATAATCATACATGTAAATATCCTTTAAAGAAAAAAAAAACAAAAAAAAATACCTAAAGTCTTCATATCTCATCACATTATTTAGATACGTTTTTCATATCAGCAGTCGTACGGAAAAAGA
Organism: Sesamum indicum; assembly: GCF_000512975.1. NCBI lineage: Eukaryota > Viridiplantae > Streptophyta > Magnoliopsida > Lamiales > Pedaliaceae > Sesamum > Sesamum indicum. The sequence goes on from NC_026145.1 coordinate 1,795,215, forward strand.
AAAAAAAGATATTCAAATTATATTATTTTATAGTGTGGTTGATTTTTTTTCATATCATATATTAATGAGATGATGAATATATTATATTTATAATAATTTGAGTATACTCAGACCTGATTCGAATTAGAAATGTAGAATGAAGTAGAAGATAAGTGAGGGGTAAATATGTAATTGGCGATTTCATGGGGATTAATTGAATTAAGCAGCAGAAATTGAAGTGCACAAACAAGTTGTCCTTGTTACAAGGCAAGGCTACAATGGACACCACATTAATATATTCATTATTTTGTCAAGATCAAAAACTTGATTCATGTGCAATATTTTTTATATGTACCACTACAAACTATAATTTTTTTACAATAAATTTTCATAATATTTATTATAATTATAAATGCTTATTTTCTCGTTGTTTGAAAAATTATAAATGTCTAATAAATGATCTTTTGTGATAATACATTGCAGGAGTATTTGTAATTTCAATGAGGGATTTGTTGGGGTATTTATAATTTTCAATGAGGTATCTGAAAGTATTTGTAACTATGGAAAAAAATTAGAAAAAATCGCTGTAATATACTCCTTTTTTTTTTTAAAAAAAGTTATAGTTATAAAAGAAATAAAAGATTATTAATTGATAAGATAACAAGCACATAAAGTGTAAGAAAATGTCTGAAATACTTGGATTTTAAATTATTATTATTATTATTGATTTGTTGTGGAGGAAATTAATTCACAAATTTTAAATTTTTTATTATTTTGTCTAGAATAATAGGAAAAGGAGCAATTAGGGAAGCATAAAAATGAGGAAAAAGTGTAATAAAAACCCTAGATTAGAAGCAAAGAATGCTGAATTTCCTAAAGCAGAAAAGGGTATTATATAGATAGATAGATAGAGAGAGAGAGAGAGAGAGATGAAGGAGACGAAAGGGTTGTAGTAAAATTTTATGTTATGTTACAAAAATGTAGCAAGAAACAAATTATATTTCCAATGAGATCCCCCAAAAATGTGGTTATTGCATTGGGACCCACAAAAATCCATCTCCCTTGGTCTTGGTCAATACAATACAATACAGATAAGCTGTGTGAGTGTGAGTGAGGATTTGAAGTGAGTGGTAAGGTAAGTTTAGGTTTTAGCCCTTTTTGTTTACCAGCCCACTTGTCAATCTCTACTGGATACAGTACTACTGGAGAGAGAGAGAGAGAGAGAGAGAGAGAGAGAGAGAGAGAGAGAGAGAAGAGAGAGAGAGA
>NC_026145.1:1796469-1816757 GCF_000512975.1 Sesamum indicum
TGGAGAGAGAGAGAGAGAGAGAGAGAGAGAGAGAGAGAGAGAGAGAGAGAGAAGAGTCTGAAAACATAATAATAATAATAAATAAATAAATAAATATGTAGAGTAATTGATATTTTGACCTGACTATGGTTAGGTCAAAGCCTTTAACCATGGTTAAATGAGCAGGCTTATATTAGAACCCTCGCATGCAAATCCATGGCGATCATGACAGTGCCATTAGAGTGAGTGAGTGAGTGAGGTGAAACCAATTTCGAGAGAAAAATGATGATGATGATGATGATCGGAGATCATCACACCTCTAATCCTACCGTCCAAATCCCACCATGGGATTACCATTACCTGGAAGATCCAACCGCCCACATTCCCTCCACCCACGCTAACAGCCCTGATGCTTCCCACCACGAAAATGCCTTGGCGGCGCTGCAGCGTTATCTTCCCTCCAACAAGGACGACGTCGTTCCGTCGGAGCACGATGATTGCATCGACGATTTTGATGTTCCCGTGGACGCTTTCTCATGCGATAATTTTCGGATGTTCGAGTTTAAGGTGAAGAAATGCGCGCTCGCCAGGTCGCACGACTGGACTGAGTGCCCGTTTGCTCATCCTGGGGAGAAGGCGCGTAGGCGGGACCCACGCAAGTACCACTACTCCGGCAGCGCGTGCCCCGACTTCCGCAGGGGCGCGTGTAAGAGGGGCGACGCCTGCGAGTACGCGCACGGCGTGTTCGAGTGCTGGCTCCACCCGGCTCGCTACCGTACACAGCCGTGCAAGGATGGGGTCCACTGCCGACGGCGCGTCTGCTTCTTCGCTCACACTCCGGAGCAGCTCCGAGTTCTGCCGTACACTACTAGCCCCGACGCCTCTCCGGGAAGGGTCGTGCAAGACTCGTTTCTTCCCATGGGTTTGTTCGGCTCTTCTCCGAACTCGACTTTGTACTCCCCTCCACCGTCGTCTCCGACGACTGGATCGCCACCGGTTTCGCCGACCGGGTCCATGAGCCTGAACTCGGTGAACAAACTCACGGAATCCATGCGCTGTTTGCAGCTTAACAAGATGAAAATGGGCCTGGGCTTGAGCGGGAGCCCACCGTCTTGGGCGCTTGGGATCGGGTCGCCAAGGAGCCCGCCCACTATCCGACCCGGATTCATGAGCCCGCCTTCTACACCAATTCGTGCACAAGTTGGGCCAGGGCTGAGCGCTTTCGACGCATGGGGAACTTGTTGCGAAGAGGAGCCTGTGATGGAGAGAGTAGAGTCCGGAAGAGAGCTGCGGGAAAGAATTTACGCGAAACTGGGTAAGGAGAACTCACTGGACCGAGTTGGGCGGTTTAACTCTGCGGGTCGGGGTCTTGGGCAACTCACAACCAGTTGATTTGGGGTGGGGCGAACATTTTTCTGACTGTGAATATGCTTCTGACTAATCGAAGCTGCTGCTGTGTAGATATCGGATCGGGTAAATGGGTTGAGTAGGGGGCGGGGGCGGGGGCGGGGGGGTAAGCGGTAATTTAATATATATATCTCCTTTGTTGTGGTTATTTTTAACTATATTGCGGAAAAAGAAGTTAGGGTAGTTTTGTAATTGTTGTACATAATAAATTGGAACGTGGCATAACTTTTAATTATTATTATTATTATGCAGTTGGGTTTGATGTGAAGTAAAAAGCTTTTATTCTGAATTTATGTTTATTTACAATTTCCCAACAGAGTGGAAAATAGAGTATAATATGCTACAATTAATTAACAACTATATATTTAATTTAAGATTCAATTATATAAGTTTTTGTTTTATTGTCTCCATACATTGTCGAAATATTAAATAATGAATAGCATGTCATAAAAAAATAAAACGATCAAGTTCAAATCTTATTATAACAGCTTTTTTCTCATAGTTTGGTAAAGTATTTTATTATGTTTCAATATTCAAAAGTTTTAAATAATGTAATGACCCATATATTTATGTAAAAGAATAAAAAGATGACATTGTGACAGCTGCAAATATATATATATATTATAAAAAAAGAAGATAGATTTGTGGCAAAAACCCACATATTCTGGGCTCCACATTGTTGTCCGTTAATTCATAGTGTTGTCCCTCTCAAATTGCAACATCCATCTCTATTTTCTCCATTCACATATTATTCCATCTTTTGTCTTAATTTATGTCATTATCTAGCTGCTTACTCTTCCCTTTTCATAAAAACAAGAGTTCATTTTATCGCTAATTTATCATTCATATGAATTACATATCACTGCATATATATATATATATGTATTATTTCTAATCCCAATAAGTACAAAGACATATATGAAAATATTAAATGAGGGGTAAAATTGAAATTTTATGCAACTGACGTCAATATTTTTCGTTCAAAATCTAACGGATGGGAGTGTAAATGAGCGTAAATATAATTTTAAATTTTTTTTAGAAAAAAGATATATAATTTTGCATTTTGAAAAAACAAATAACAACAACTCCATACCGCAAATCGAAGAACAACTGATTAATATTTTCTAAGTTAATAAATGCAGATACATAGTAGTAATGTGGTGAAAGTGCTCCAACATAAGAAATGACAAAACTTGACCAAGTTCCACATGTATATATTTTATAAACAGAAATTGAAAAATCAAAGGCCATCAAACTAATTTCATAATTGCAATTATTATATTCTAACTTATCCTAATTAGTAACAATAATAATGGGTGTGACGTGGATGTTAAACTGATAAACATCCTGCTAACTCCACTTATCCTCCACTGCTTAAATATTAAATCTAGGTTAGGTTATCCCTTCACAACATATTATAATAATCTGGATATGATGCACTTCCTATATTAAACTCACAAGAGAATCTTTCGATCATATCGAGGTTTACTTTGTGAATAAGAGAACATCAAATCAATATGCTGTACCAAGTCAAGTTTGACAGCCTCTTTACTTATTTTATATTAATCACAATGATGCTAAACTCTACAACTAATCAAAAAAACCAAACTAACATCATCTTTTTATTATTGGAATCAACTTTTAGTATTAATTACATTTACATCCCTTTTAAAAATATAAAATTACACTTTTTTCTAAAAAAAATTAAAATTACACGCACTCTGAGAATTCTTTATTTTCATTTGACCCCCTTTCGTTATAATTTGAATGAAAATACTGACGTTTGCAGAAAAAAGAATATATAAAACTTTAATTTTATCCCTCATTTGATATTCTTATGTAATAATTTTGTATTTATAAGAGAAACAATGTAATAATGATAACCTTGTGCTCTCTCTCAATATATATTATATCTATTCCCTTATAAGTACACATGAGAATATTAAATAAAAAATTAAATTAAATTAAAATTATATAGTTGTTGACATTAGTATTTTTCGTCCAAATTTCAAAATAGATCATACATAAACAAATTTTTTTTAAGGGAGTATAAGTGTTTTTTAAATTTTTTTGAGGAAAAGTATAATTTCGCATTTTCAAAATGAAATCTAAGTGCAATTTATTGACCCTAACTTATATTGTATTCCCCTACATAACTTTTCTCCATTATTATTATTATTTTGTGGGGATTATAGGGGGCAATAACCAGATAAATGAATAAAGAATGAAAATAGGGAATAAGGTTTAGAACAATAAAGAAAAAGGCCGACAAGAAAGGAGTTTGGATTCATTAGTAATTGCTAGTAGTTGATGAACTGCAGAAACCAAAACCTAAAAAGTATCAATAGTTGAACTCACTCTGCTTAGTGGGAAGCTCTTTTTTCTTGAAAATGTGTGTCATATCTCCTTTTTGAAGATTTTCAATTGTTCCCCCACCAGCTTCCTCACTTCCTATGCAACCATCATCAAAGTATTTATAGTTAAGACTTATAATATTTTGTTTTACCATAATACATTCATCTATATGGAATTCTTTTTCCCTTTCCCTGTATCATGCAATCATTCAGGCACAACTACAACTTCTTCAGTATTTCCAATTTACTCCTTCAAACAAAAATGTCCTATTTTTCTCTCTAGTTCGCCTGATGCAAATTGCAATTCTTGAAAAATTCAACAAGAGTTGCTTGGTGGAGTTCCCCAGGAATGCAAAAGATATAGGTATTAAGGAAAAATAACACAAATGTTGCAATTATGAATGAATACTGAAGCAGAATACAAATCATTTTATGTCATCTATACAGGTGTGTACCGCTAAATGCACATTCAGTGGTACCAGCTCAAACTATGATCGCCATCACACAGTAGACCCAATGTTTTCATTGTTTCTTTAGACTTGGGGTAACTGCAAGAAGCCATCCACATTACTGTCATTAACCTTGTCAAGACTGAGTGACGCAATTTGTCGCAGAAGTGCACAATTAAAAAGCCTACATGACCGGCAAGAAAATAAATCGCAGAAATAAACACGTCAAATCCATTCTTCACAATTTCTAACATGACTTGTTTTGAGTTCTCTGTTCAAATGGTAGAAAGAAGACTCGATCACTACGATATCTGTACTTGATAATGTTATCTAGTTCATCAATCTCCAAGTGAAGGAGTGGAGAATGCTATTTTGATAAGCAAACATATGCAGCCACAATGAGAATAGAAACTTCCTGATCATACTATAATGCATACAGAAGGAAAATTGGATATCCTTCACTATAATCGCACTCATGATGAAATCTCCTGTTATGGATTGACAGGCCCGAGTATAAAGGAACAAATGGTTTCACCCATTACTACTCAATTTGTATACCTATTTAATCTATGCAAATTGCTGCTGGCTTCTACAAGCTTAAGCTTCCTCATTGCAAATCTTTAACACACATAAACATGCACAAAGCCAAACGAACAAGTGTGCTGAGCAACTAATAATATATGGTCAGGAAAAAGACCTCCTTAAAGAGCCATCTCCCTCTGCAATTCAGCAAGTTCATCATCGTCATTTTGAACTTTTTGTGCCGGCTGCCTTCCAGCAGGTACACGAACAGGAGCAGCAGGAGCGGTCGTTGCAGGTTGCAGGAGCTGTTCCTCCAGCTCAGCTCCTTCAAGTTCTTCAAGTTCTGCCTCCAGCTCATCCTACAAAATGAAATTAGTTAGATATAACCTCACCAAAGGAGGCGACGGGAACAAGAAGCTATCACATACCTCATCAAAATCAGCTGCTGCACCAATTGGTGCTGACAGCGCTTCTTGAATTTGTTTCATATTTTCAGTCTGCTCATTGATCTCATCCATTGTTTTGTCCACATCATCAATATTACTACAAGAGCAAAAGCCAGTAGTGAATATAAAGAGACCACCTACAAGCATCAGACCGAGATGTTTGTGCATGCAGGTAACCTTGACATCGAGGTGGTATAGGGCAAAAACCGATCCGTTTCCCTTCATTTTGAATGTGTCAAACTATATTGTACTATTTCAAAAGAAGTCTTCATAGATTATTTTGGACAAAACTTCAATAAATATGATATGGAAAGCCGTTGCAAGCAAATTTTTCTGTCCAGAGGAGCTTATTCGCCAACTCCAAAATGCGAACAAAAAAAAAATCATCTTCTTTTTATTTTTATTTTTCCTTTCTGTTTGCTTTACTCAATTGGAAAAACACAACTTACGTAGCCTTCTGCATAGCTTTCATTGCAGCTGCTCCAGTTCTCAGAGCATCAACAGTTTCTGTTGTAGCTTTTGCCCCCTCTAGCATTATCATCTGGAGCAAGGAGATTTAGTTTAACAACAGGTCATATGCAGCATCAAAAGCAATGGTAGCAGGAAAACTACGCAGTTAACATCTACAAGAAGAGAACCTGATCATGAATGCGCAATTGGAAATTTCCAAGCTGTTCAACTTGTTGCTCATAAAGTCTTTTCCTCTTCAAACATTGTATTGCAGCTATACATAAAAATACAACAAGAAATTCATAAAGATGGTAGCAATCCTAAGTTTAAAATCTTGATAACATCCAAATACCTTAAAAGATATATAGCACAAAGCAATATATTTAGCCCACGACACCCAACCACACCCTGCCATATGCTGGATTAAAAAAGAAATGCAGAATAAACTTAAGTACTATGTTCTGCAACAGAATATGCTGACCACAACGTAATATATAAGACATTTTAAAATCTGGAAAGGGATGGGCAACTGTGGCCTAGTTCAGACTAAGAAATAGTGTGAAGCAAGACATAGGAGTGTTCATTACAGAAACTCTGAAGAAAGGGAAAGGAGGTCAGGCACCCAAAAAAAGACAACGTAAAACTGTTTTGCAGCCAACTCATTGTTTTATTCTCAGTAGTCTAATATAATAAGCAAGCAAAACAAAGAGGACAATCGATGAATATAGACTGGTAGCTTCTACGTAGGCCAAGGCCATTTGTATTAACCAACATGGAACTTTGCTTCAAAGTAATTTGCCAAGACAAACAAAAAGGTTTAGCATGAACACCTCATACGCCTTAATATTTTGCATATGAGAACTAGGCAAGGGTCTAATACAATTTGTGGCGCTATATAGGCATAAATATCTACTACGCACAAAATGAGTGAACATTTTGGCAAACAGATTAAAGGAACAGCCCCTCTTAACAGCTATTTACCCAACATAACCCATCGCCTAAGTGACAAACTATGCTGCTCAAACATAATTTTTCGTATAAGCATTTGAAATAACTCTAACAACCTCAGAAACTGAAAATATACTATAGAGCATTGTCATTCAGGCATTCACTTTGGGCATTATATATTACCCATGTTGTTTTATCAAATTTGCTTGAAATGCAACTTCCATAATTAAAAGTTAAATTTGCCCTCAGAGTAGAACCAACGGACCTGTTTACAACCAATGCCTATTCAAACTCAACTAGGCACTCAATAACGGAAATTGCTAACATAAACTGCAGAATATCTGTGGCTCTTGATAAGATGAATTGGGCTGGTATAATAGAAACAGCACAAAGCCATGTGCCCGTAGAAAATCTGCATTGTAGTATTTGAAAAACACGGAACTTTTATTACACAACCTTCTGCTGATCAAATCATTACACTAAGACAATATCCATCATTGTAAAACATGAGCGCCAGAGAAATGTAGTTAAAATCAGACCTCAAAATGATACACAAAAAGCTGATGTCAAATTGTGAGGTAGCCAATTGTAGTGAAGCCAGACAATGCTTAAAGTAAGAGACTCTTAAAAAGCTGAATAACTGAACTTAAAAAAATCTACCACACTTGATCATACCCCTTTTGTTTTTAGCTCTAGTGAATTCCTTGGCCTTTTCAACTTCGGCAGCAGCCTTCTTCAAGAGAACTTTTTCTTTTTTCTCTAGCATCTCAAGAGTCTGCATACCAAGCCCCATCCTATAGTCAGACAATTTCCATGGAAAAATAATATAAACCAACCAAAGGTGAGTGGGAAGCATTAATTCCAGACATAAAGTGGGCAACATGTGAATAACCAAGGCACAAGAACACAAACTAGAAATATGTCTGATATAAGGTACCTAGTTGGATCACCTTCTATAACCAATCACACAGTAATTGAACTAAGAAGTATGTGGAACCCAAAAGCATTAACTAATACATGGTAAATTCTCATAACCAAGTTAAGAATCAGTTATGGTTAAAACATATTAAAATTGATATCTCCAACTCCATCTGATAATAGATGCACTCAGAGGAAATCATATCAGATGTTCACATAGCATTTGCCATTCACCTGACAATAGTCCAGAAGAAGGAACAAAAACTATAGCTAACTACCATAAAAGTTCAAATACACACATGCATGGTGTGTGTCTTTAAAATTTCGTGCATTAAATACAATCATTCACCTAGCTTTTTTCTTTTTAAACAGTTCACGAAAAGTATATTGTAGCACCCAAGATCAGATAATCTTAGACTCAGCTACATTGTTAACCAAGAAACCACTCTACAACCCAACTTAATGCAAGATGAGCAATGTCAGTGTGTGGAAGAAAATCACAACTATACATCAAATTATTAGTACAGCATTCAAATTTTGGCAAAACCAGAAAAACAAAATGCTTAAACTAAATGACGGATCAAATATCATACCTCGTTTAACTTGTCTAATGTTGCCAAAGCATTCGTCTCTTGCTTAGGCTTTCCAAAAATTCGCGTAAACATTGTCGATTATTTGTATACAAACTATTATTATTTACGGAAAAATTAAAAAAATATTCGGAATCCCTAAACCCTGCAGCAAAAATGAAAGGAAGCATCAGTTCGATCCCTGATTATGAGCAACCCGACTAAACAAAAACCGAAATAATTAACTTAAACAATACAGAAATAATCATCGTGTCAATCAATATTTTGAATTCATCTTCACATTCTCACTAACCTGTGGATTCAACCGATGCGAACCAGCCTTAATTATCCCGGTGAATATTTTTTACAGATTCAACTTTTTTGAGAAATTTGGTGAATGTGGAAGAATTTATTTATATATACAAGAAATTAAAGTCGCCATTCCGTAGACGCTTGCGAATTTTAGATCGCTTGGGTTGGAGGTATCCGGTGACTGACTGACCAATTGGATACGGAATTGGGTAGTATTTCCTGAAAATTTCATTTTGGTCCTGAAAGTTTGCTTTAATTTTAATTTGGTCCCCATATTTTTAGAATATGTAAATAAGTTTCTTTTGCATTTTCATTCTTTTTGGCCCATAGTCCTGCATCACTTTTAATAAGATGGACCTTGGATGTGGATTGGCAATTAAGTTTAATAATCATCTTGCTTTATTTGAATAATATGGGCTTTGTTCGGGATAATTACACTTTTGGCCTCCAAATATTACCATTTATTCGATTTTGGTCCTCCAATATAGGTCCGTTATAATTTTGGTACTCAAACATCTATTTTTTTTACACTTTCCGTCCTTGTCGTCATCTTTCCGTCAAACTTGACGGAGGAGCCTCACGTGAGGTGGAAAATGGACGGAAATTAGCAAATTTTTCTCTCCAAATTGAAGGTCTTCCCTTATTTTTTGTCTTCTATGTTACTATGCTCATTTCCATACACCCCAACACCATTTTTCTTTCCCAAAAAGCAACAAAAGCTCCCAAATAAGTAAACAAAATATCCCCATAAAAAACTGTGAATATAGAGTGTCCAACAAAATTTGAAAATCTGTAATGCATAAAACTACCCACAAAATCTATAATGCATAAGTTTGTAAAGCTGTAGTAAACAAAATATGCCCAGCAAAATCAACTCTAAAAATAATGCATAAAACCTTATAAGCAAAAAGGCGTTACTTCCTGCTTTTGAAACATTGTGCCCAAATGCTTGAAAATAGATTTTGTGTTAGACAATTACATTCTAACATAAAATTTATGCATTATATTTAGAGGTTTTTTTGTTGCATATTTTGTTTACAATAGTTTAACACATTTATGCATTATAGATTTTCAGATTTTGTTGGGCATTATATATGGTTTTTTTGTTGGGCATATTTTATTTACTTATTTTGGAGCTTTTGTTGTTTTTTTAGAGCAAAAAAAATGGTGTTAAGGTGTATGCATAGAAGAACGAGAAAAAGGGAAGACCTTCAATTTGGGGGGAAAAATATGCTAATTTCCCTCAATTTTCCCCATCATGTGAGTCACATGTGAGGCTTCTCCGTCAAATTTGACAGAAATATGACGGCAAGGTCGGAAAGTGTAAAAAAAAAAAAAATGGATGTTTGAGGATCAAAATTATAACGGACCTATGTTGGAGGACAAAAATCGAATAAGTGGTAATATTTGGGGACCAAAAGTGTAAATTATCCCGGCTTTGTTCCAAAGCTTTAATGTGTAATTCTTTTTAGCAAACAAGTGTGACATCCCCTTCATAATCACGTTCAATTACCCTGAATTGAGAAAACGTGGAGTTTCTATCTATTACAAAACATAAGATATCAATTCAGTCCCAACTTAATATTCTTGTATCTATATAACTAAAGCTCCCGACTCAATATGGCACTGCTGATCCACCTATAAGGCTGACAACTAGATTACAACTTAAAAAACACCACAATATAGAAGGAAAATATCAATTTTTTTTCTATTTCAAATAAAATTTCTGTTAAATTTAACTGAAAAGTTAACGGAAGGACAAAAAGCGCCAAAAAATTAAAATTTGAAAATAAAAATTACAACTTTAAATTGATTGAAAACTAAAATTATATTAATAACTATATTTGAGAACAAAAAATGAACTTATCAAACCAAACAATCACCTGTAATTGAAATGAGATTGGGATGAAATGCCAAACTATCCCCTAATACTTTTTTTACTGTTTTTATATAGCTTACACTATCATTTTTTTGATATTGTTGTAATTACACGTATATTTTATCTGATATAAAAAATTATATATAATATTTATTTTTATTTAATAAATAAATAAATAAATTTATTAGTTAAAATTTATCAAATTTGCTGATATTACCAACAATATTGAACGAGATTCATATTTAACTCTGATTTATTTATTTCTCACTTATTACAGGTCAAAAAAATATTTTTTCAACCAAAATCCTTATAAAAATGCAAATATATATTATCACTGCATTATTATAATAAAATGTACGAAATAGTTTGGCCAAAATATTTATTTAATTTATAATAAATAAAAAATAATATAAATTTTCATTCAATATTTTTTTATTGAATAAAAAATTTAACTTATAAAATATTTATGTATTAAATAAAAACAAACATCAAATTACTTTATATATTTTTTAAATGACTTTTGGTCAATTGAACAAAATCTCATTGCTATTGTGATTGAAAAGTTTTGAGTCATAAACCCCTTCTCTTCTGATTCATCGTGTTCGCTTTCATCTTTTTTACTCAAGGGTGCCTCCTCATTCCTTCACAAATAAAAACCCGATAATTCAATCCAATTATTCGAATTTATTTCTGATCTACCTCAGGAATTGTTATTTTGATCTTATTTTTTTGTTCCAGCTTAACAGATACAGTGATGGATTTTGTGAAGGTCTTCGATCAAACTGTCCGCGAAATGTATATTTCTCTTTCTATCTCGTTTTCTGGATTCCTTATCTTATTCAGCTTGTATATTAATTAATTTCACCTGGTTCTATTTTTCTCCATGTACACACAGAAAGAGAGAAGTGAATTTGAAGGTTTTGAAGGTTCCGGAGATCGAACAGAAGGTATTTGTTAATTTATAGGATTATTTCTGAGTTCAACTTGTCGATTATTTGTGTTTGATGCAGGTTTGGTTATGAATGAAGTGATTAGTTCGAGAATTCTGTTGACAGTTTACTGTTGTCAGTTTATTAGGAATTTACACAATATTTTAATCTACTAATAGCCGATGGGGTAAGCGGTACTCTGTATCGCTCTGCATAAGAAATATGTTATGTGATATCATTTTGACATGTTAAATGGTTTCTGCTGATACTGATGGGGGAAGTGGTATTCGGCGGGAGATGTTCCATGTCGTTTGAGGTGTATTACAATAATTTTAACATTATGAAACAAGTATGTTGTAATATGCTAAAGAATTTATAGACGTAGCAATGATATTACCTGAATATACAAGTACCACAAGTTACCATCCTAGTATTTGGTACATTGTAAAAACATTTTGCATCAAATATTAATAACTTTAAACATAATGTAATTGTCAGACTTAAATTTCCAAGAAGAAAGAGAGAAAGACGTTCATTGGTATGAAATGCAACATTCACAAATCCAGAACCCCCTCCCCCCCACACCCCCCCAAAAAAAAAGAAAGAAGTAAAAATTCCATTATAGGCTTCGAATATAACATCCAATACAACTTGGTATTATCACGATAATATTCGATTCAACCAATGATATCAAGATCTCTCTCATACAAAATCTAATATCAAGATTTTCATGCCCAAGTTGGATACTATTGGCAATACATGTAACGGCAGGAAATAATATACAGCTTCATTTTTCTCGAATAGGACCATTAATATTATAGGATACTGATACTTTCAACTATGGGTAATGGGAGAATAAGCTTCATTACGTGAAACAAATTGAATTTCGCTGCAACTGGGTTGATCTAGTTTCTGGCTGCTTCTTGTGAAAAGTGACTGGGAGTTATTCTCTTCAAAGGTTTTGCAACGCTTACCGAGATCATGTTGCTTAGCTCAGTTGTTTGTCCTGAGACATTATTATATGATTGAAGACTAATCAACACTAAAACTTGGAAACTTCGCACTCATACGCTCTCTTTCTCTACTTATCTATGCTGACAATCACCTTTCGATAGTGAAGAAAGTAAAGAGTCCTTTGGTAATATTGTGTGAATACTTCCATCATCTTGATTGGGGCCTGCGAGGGATTCAGTAGCCAAGAAGATAAAGAGCCATACCATCTTCAATGGCATATGAATTGGATTGTATCTATTTCTTTATATTTTATATAGAGGTGGTGAACATCTTTGATCTGTTACATGCATACATGGTTTGTCGATGGGACAACATAACCTCTTTTTATCACGACACATCCTGATTTTCTGCAAAAAATTCTGGTATCAATTGGTAAACTGATGCGCTATTTATTTAACTTATTAGATTATATAGATATTCCATTAGTCTACTTTGTATTGAAATGGTGGCATTATATATTAATGCATTTTTTACTTTTCTATTTGAGTTAGGTTTTAGATGCAACAGATGATGCACCTTGGGGTCCGCATGGCACAGTATTGGCAGAGATAGCACTGGCCACAAAGAAATTGTACTGATTTTTCATCTCACATATTTATGTAAATTTCATCATCTTCTTCTATGCTATAAGTATATAAAGAATGACCTGATTTGCTTTCCAACTCACATGTCTGATATGTTGAGATATAATGCAGCAGTGACTGTCAGATGGTTATGAATGTCCTGTGGACAAGATTGACTGAGACTGGCAAGAATTGGCGTTTTGTCTACAAGGTAGCAGTGGGAATTTTCTGTATAGCAACTTACTTACATGGTTGAATGAGTAAACTGACTTCTGTGTTTTTCTTTGTGTTTTACAGTTTTACATCTATTCTGATCTTTCCATTTCCTATTTGGTGACCTTTGAAAAGATTGGGAAAGAACTAATATTTCTCTGTGTTAGGCATTGTCTGTCATAGAGTATCTGGTGGCACATGGATCTGAACGTGCTGTTGATGACATAATAGAACATACTTTTCAGATATCTGTATGTATCTTCTTTCCTCTTTATGCCTTTATTTATACATTATCTAAAGATGAACGCGAATAGTTAGATTATTAATTGTTAATGGAGTATGCCAATCTTGTTTTTATTCATACTGATTTCTTCCTTCTTCCATTTTTTCATTTCTCCAGTCTCTGGCGAGTTTTGAATATGTAGAGCCAAGTGGGAAGGATGTGGGGATTAATGTAAGAAAAAAGGCTGAGACTATTGTGAAGCTTCTAAATGACAAAGACAAAATACAAGAAGTAAGGGACAAAGCTGCCGCCAACCGTGAAAAGTAAGCCCATGGTTTGAGATTAATATTGTGTTTATTGCTTCTACGCCTCTTTTTTCTGTTGCTTTCCTAATGGGTGTTGTGGATTTACTTTGCTGTTACTTTTCAGGTATTTTGGACTTTCATCATCTGGAATAACATACAAGTCAGGTGCAGCTTCATTCAGTAGCACTAACTTTAAGAGTAGTGATAGATATGGAGGATTTGGTAATTCAGGAGACAATGAAACATTTAGGGGTAGTTATAAGGATAGGGATCGATATGGTGAAGATAAGTATGAGAAGACTACAAAATCAAAGGAAGAGCCTCCTCGCCATGGCAGGTCTGTGTTATCCCGTCTATTGCTGCAGTGTGACTCATAGAGTTCCCTTTATTTTCTGTAGAGTGTTCTTAGCCCATGTTTGATTTTGAGTGAACTACAAATGTTTGTTTGATTTTTAGTTTGTATGTTTTTTGGTGCAGGTGGATACTATATTATCTTTCAAATTATTTCTCTTTGTGAATGCACTTTACTCACTGTTCTTGCACATCTGTAATGAAGTTATGAATTATACTCAAAAAGTAATTTCACTTGAAAGTTTCTTCTTTTCTGGATCTGTTTGGCTCTCCCTCAGCTTGGCCTTTGGTTCTGGGGCCTTGCATAAGTTGCAAACACATCAGCAATTTACAGATCAATGTGTATTTTCAATTGAACTAAAGAGTAAAAAATTTGATTTATCTATGGGGCATAAGTTTCGTGCCGAGATTTTCTTGTGTTACTGATTTAGTCATTGCTTTCTTTGATAGTATCTCAGCTTTATTCTCTCTAAATTCGAGCAATGTTTTGCAGCAACGAACAAGAGTCTCCTGCCAGTGGTGCATCAAGAATAAGAACAAAAACTAGCAAGCCAGATGAATATGCTTCAGTTCCCTCACAAAATGCATCGTCAACCAATTATGATGAAGATTTTGATGATTTTGATCCACGGGGGAGCTCGAGTTCTAGTAAGTTTAGAAGTTTCTAAGTGATTTCTATATCATTATGCTGTGGAGAAAACTTTTTGTTTTACTGGCAGAGGGTGGACAAAACGGCTGCACATTCTCCCAACTGACATATTGCTTTATTTTCAGTCACCTTTAACTGAAATTTAAAAGCTGTTAATTTTTATGGAAATATACCATGGCATTTGGAGGCAGCTGTAATGATGAAAGTGTAGCGGAGGAAAAAAATGCTTCTGTCCACTTTCCCATAAACCCACGATAACAGAGTGAAACACTCGAAAACTAAAGAAAGAACTTCTTAAAAACTAAGATTAAATAGCTTTTTCTTGGTCTCAATTCAACTACGATTCAGGACCTCTATGTACCTCCTGGCATGCCCACACCGCTACGACCTCCAATATTGAACTTAAATACCGCACAAAGAAAGGTTTTGTAGCATGTAACAATAGTGCGATTTCTCCTTAAACTTGGTACAAGAAAAGTCAATACAATGCTGGACTGTTTTGCATTTCAATTTACTTTGGTTCTGCATGAGATGGTCCAAGTTTTGTATTGATAACAGTATGCATGACCTGCTATAGCCACCCTCTTTCCTGCTGCAGTTTTCCTGATAGAGTTGTTGACTGGAGAAATAATGCTATGCCTACCAGGACCTGAATCTTATTTGTTGTTTCTTTGCTGCATACAGAACCTTCTCCTGGAAGCAACCAAGTGGATCTTTTTGGGCAAAATTTTGTTGATCTTTTGGATGCACCAATATCTGTTCCATCAAATAAGTCTACTTTGTTGGACAATGATCCATCAGAAGGTGATTTATTTGCCGATGCTGATTTTGTATCGGCAACACCTAAACCAGAAGCTGGGGAAAGTCCTGTGACTCAGGTAAGGCTTCCACCTGCATGTTAGAAAGATTAAGGGACATCATTACTCTAAATTGGCAAACATAATGATCGTATAGTTTCTCTGCCCTACATGATTCACTCTTGTGCATGCATGAGGGGTCCATCTGTGTTCGTATCCTTTTCAGTGCATGAGCGAGCTCCTTCCTACGGGGCATTGAAGTGAGTAAAGGTTGGTTGTTGAGAATCTCTCCAGTGCCAGGGCCAGCTGCCTTGTTTGTCGATCAATTTCTCATATTTTTCCCTGTAAAATTGAATGAGTGTCCTCAAGTCACCAGAGCTAGGAACTTTAGGTAAGTTGCTAATTCTGTAGAGAGATATTGAAGGATGTGAAAGACGACAGTGGAAGCTGCCATGAATGTTTTCTTCTGAACCTTAGTAGTGTTAGGTAGATGACGGGACTTACTGGTCCTAAACTAGGCTATGATTTATTTGTCAGGCATATTGTGGTTTCTTGTTCTTAGCTACTTAGTGCCTCCTTTATGGTAAATTGTGAAACAAGCACTCATAATGATCTTGTCTTTCCTTTATTGAGAATGTGGCCTTTTCTCTTATTTTGGCGGCTCGGGTAGCAGACTGTGCTCGTTAGCATTATTTTTAAGATTTGAATATGTTTTCTTTAGCATTTTTAATGCTAAGAAATGCTTAGGCCTTCCCCTTGAGTTAATGAATATGGTCCATTTGTGCAGACAAATTTTGATCCATTTGCGTTCCAGTCTAGTCCTGCTGTTTCTACGACAATGGATTTTTTTGCAGTTCCTGGTCCCGTGTCCCAGCCTGACAAGAAGGCTTCTAACTCTGATGGAACTACTACTGCAGTAGATCCGTTTGCTGCAGTTCCACTTGCCAACTTTGATGGATCCGATCCTTTTGGGCCATTCACTTCTCATACAGATCCTTTGCCAACAGTATCTAACAAAAGTTCTCCTAGTGATGGAAGCCATGGGAACATGAATGGATCTTCAACTGAAACCAAGTCAACACCCAAGAAGGAAGGATTTCAAGTCAAATCTGGAATATGGGCTGATTCTTTAAGCCGTGGATTGATTGATCTAAATATAACAGCACGTAAGTACTTCTTCACTGGCAGCTTGCACTATGTTAGTTTGCCACAATGCATTGCTAGTTGATCAGCAGCTTATGGTTTATGCTGATACTTTTATCCAATCTTGGCAGCAGCCAAGAAGGTGAACCTAGCAGATGTTGGCATTGTCGGAGGATTGACTGATGGGTCAGAAGAAAAAGACAAGGGGCCTTTGCCTCCATTTTACATGGGCCAAGCTATGGGCACCGGATCTGGAATAGGAAAATCTGGGTTCACATCAACATCAAAAGGCAACGACTTCTTCTCAAGTCTAGGCAGCCAGCAATACCAATTTGGGGGCTTTCAGAAATGAGTTACGTTTCTCGCGAAACGCTATTACTTGTTTCCACAATTCTCACTTGCAAATATCAACAAGGATTGGATTGGGCATGATATAAGACGGATGATGTTTTTGTATACCCTCTGTGGATCTCCCATATTTATAGTGTTTGTTGCTCGTATATGCATCTGAGCCGAGTTGTCGCTCTTGCATTTGGTTGGAAACTCAGTTGTAGTCTTCTACTGGGAGTATGTATGGTCAACTTCTCTAAATTTGCTTTTGGTCTTCAGTAATTATACTAAAAGATGGCCATTTTATCTGATTTTACTTGAATATTTGATTGTACGGTCTTTAACATCTACTTAAAAAATGAAAATACGTATACATCCAATCCTCAAAAAGGTAACCCCTACAGTTAACCTTTCTATCACCTCACCACAAACAATGTGTGCACATTATAGAACGCAAACCCCAACTATTATCATTAACCAATTTTGATACATAAAGCACTATCTCTATATGACTGATTACACTTAGTTTTGTCAAAAATAAATGAATAGTCCCAATGTCAAACTACAAAAACGAAAAAGAAGTACAAAGATGGATACAACACCTGTAATAATCACTGTCACTGCCATACAGTATCGATCTAGTGCTATATCTACACAACTTGCAACCATTCTAAGACAAAAGATCCCAGTTACAAAAGTCACAGAGCAAAATAGCTGGAACAACTTGAACCTCAAAAACCAAACCAATGTGAATCAGCAGGTGGTTCAAGATGGACTGGTGGTCCAAGACACAAAGAGGTCAAGCAGAATCATACTGTCTTCTCTCTTCTTGTATAGACCGAAAAATTCTTGCAGCAGATTCAGTTGCAGATCTTGCATTATGAGGCACAACCTTGATCACTTGAGTTGTCTGCTCAGGCTCAGGCTGAGGCAGCTGGGGGCTAGAGTTAGTGTCGATAGCTGGAGACGTGGGGAATAGTGGTAGGATGTTTCTGCCTTCCACAATGCTGCTTGCTCGACCATCATGCAGTACATCAATAGGGCTACTTTCCGTGCTGGCTTGTACTTCCATATCTTTAGATACATGCACATTGTTCAAAGCCTCGGGAGAAGCTTGGTTGTTGTTGCTCGGCATAGCATATGACTTGTGAAGTTGGACGTTGACATTGGCTTCCCCGGTCGAAGCTTGACCTCGAATAGATGGGATGTTCATTTGGTCGACAGATGAGCCTGATAATGTCATCATTGGCATGCTGTATGGAGGAAAGTACCCATGAGGCCCAGCCAGGGGAAAAGTTGGCGGCCACTGATACTGAGGATGTGGAGCCGGAACTCCATATGCAGGACCCATTATATTACCCATCATTGGATTTGATCCAGGGGGCCCACAACCTCCGCAGGCTGGACCCACGAACCCAGGTCCAGGATATGGTTTATAGATTAGCCCTTCAGAAGGAGACATAACAGGAATTAACCAATGGTACCCATGCGGTTGGTTGAAACACCCCGGCCCAGCATTATGGTCGCTATTCATCGGTGGTGCTTGAGAGTTGCTGCTCACGGGCATGCAGCTTTGGGGAGGTACACCGGCTTGTGTGGAAGAAAAAGACCCTCGGCCAAGGGTATTTTCGGCCGAGCTTTCATTCCTGCGACTAGGCTTCTCTGATTCACCTTTTTCCTTGGAAACATCAGGAATAGCTGCTTTAACAGGATAATTCAACAGGGTTCTTTTTCCAGGTGTAGACTTCATTGGTTTGCCTACATAAGCTGAGTCGTCGAGCAAAAGATGTGGTGATGCAGCAATCAATCTCTGAACCTGGTAAAGAGTTGCGCACAAACGTGAGTAATAACAAAAGTACAGAATGTTAATCTTAAAACCGCTTAAACCAAAAAATACCATCACCTTCACCAATCTATGCAACTCAAATACTTGAACTGCAAAAACTCTTTGTTGACTGTGAAGCAGAAAAGAATAGGGTCAAAGCCATGCTGCAACCAAGTGAGAACAATCTAATCCCCAAAATATCATCTTCTCTCAAAGGAGAAATATAATTCATGAATATGCTATTAAGGAGGAATAAGAAAATATGCATAAGGTTCCTTCAATTTGTACAGGCACCATATTATTCCCAAATTGTCAACTTCATACAAGAAAATAATTCAACACTAATGTTTCTTCCCCTCTAACATATTCTCCAGGAGGCTCTCCCTCTTGATCTTTGAATTTTGCTTCGCCCCGCACCTTCAAGACCTTCATTATTCCAAATATTGTTGTTTCTACTGCACTCACTTGGGGATATTTCGAGAAGATTCATGGTTCGTATTAGTATGATCATAACAACAACTAGGAAAAAACAAAGATGAACCAATAAAAGAAAATTTGGTTATTAGGGGTTAAAACGATTGAACAAAAGCCAGTTTCCTGGTACATTTAGACGTATTCTTACACTCTCAGCCACCACATCAATGCCGATCAACTCTAGGAAGTACAAATACAAATCAACTTATGCAAAGAAAAAATAGGATTTTCATCCAAATGCTCCACACAGCAAAGATAATATGATAGAACACATTAAGCTTCATAACTTACTTAGCAATAGCTCTTCTGGCTTTCCAGAAACGTTTCTGGCCGATTATTCCTACCACATCATCAGGTGTTATATCCGGCCTGGAGAGAGAATCCACACCAGAACTCTCAGACACACTGTCACCCCTCTCCAGTTTCCTCATCTGCAATGATCTACTCGACCCGTCTTCACGAGATTCTGTCTCATTACTGAGGTCATGGCAAATATTCTGATCTTCCGATGGTGATGACCTCACTGAAGTAGAAGAATTTCTTTTGTCTACTGTTGCAATGTTCTCCGACAAAACAGGTTCTGACTCAGCACAGAGATCTGTCTCAACATTGTCATCAGTCTTTAACCTGTCAACACTATCAGCAGGATTATCTCCTGGTTCATGGCACAAAGATGAATCAGTTTGCTTCTTCAGACCTTCAGCTTTTTCAATAGGTGATGAGTTTGAGATGGCTTTAACCCGGTCAGTCGAAAACTCTTCTGGATTCTCTTCTGTCTGGCATTTGCCTCCTTGCTTTTTCGATGGGTGATTGGAATTAGAATGGTTGGAGGGGGAGAGATTTTCCCTGTCATAAGTATATTTACCATATTCTTGACTTGGAACCGACTGGACGAAAATTGGGACTCTAAAGTCATCTTCATCCAACTTCTTTCTCTGCTTAACTTTTGTCAATGGAGTGCTCAAATCAGAATATTGGCTGTATTGTTTCTCAGATTGATGTCTATTAGGCAGCTGATAAGTGTAAAACATGCCCCTTTCATTTGCAAGTCCCTGCAGGCACAAGTTGTTAGTAACAACCCCGGTCAGGCAGTGGTAATATCTCCACAAGCTTAATGAGAGGAAAGTCTCCCAAAGAATAAAATAAAATTTTTCATTCCCTTTCATATATGAAGTCAGAACCTTTAAGCTGCCTACAGCAAAGGGAGAACACCCCCCCCCCCCCCCAAAAAAAAAAAAA
>NC_026145.1:1816767-1834054 GCF_000512975.1 Sesamum indicum
CCCCCCCCCCCCCCCCCCAAAAGAAAAAAAAAACCCCAAACAAGGAAAAAACAAACTTTCTCGAACAAAGTTTGATTCATCTTCCTAGAATTGAAATAAAAAAACTCACGAGCCAAGAAACCAAAAAACGATAATGAGACAATAATTAGGCCTGATCAAACATTAGCAACATTCATAATCTTAAAACTTCAAACTGAACCCACAAATAAAAAGATCATGGCCGAACAGGTCAAAACTTGACAAAATCACCTGATCAGAAGGAGGCACCAAACTGGCATTATTCGGGTTAAGGGGAAGCATTTGATGACTGAATCTCTGAGAAGGAATGCTTAGCTGCTCATAAAGGGCCATTTTGTTTCTTGGAGGTGCTCTCGGCCCTCCTTTCTCAGTATCATTCACATGAAGCCTTGGAAACATAGGCCCCATAATCTTCTCCTCATCTTTCCCCCTCTTCATCCTCACCCCTTAACTACCTTCTTCTCTTTCTTCCTTCCTTCTAAACTAAACAAAACTTACTCTCCACTTGCTGAAAATCTCCAACAATTCACACAAATCACCTCGAAATACACCCATCTCCCAGATATCAAGATCAGACCCCTTTTTCCCAAGACAAACCGTTGTTTATCATGAAAATCCGACTTGTCAAATTTCAAGAACTGATAATTGAATCTACCCCCATATAAAGAAAAACTACTCCCAAAACTCACCCACCCTCGTTATTACAATATATCACAAACAAAGCAAGCCCACTTGCCTATACAGCAAAATTCCACCACCAAAATTGATTCTTGCTCAAGAATCCAGGAGAAATTACGCGAGAGAAAGAAGAATTCTTACACCGCCCACAACGAGAAAGCCTGAGGAAGCAGAACACCCCTCTCAGCACCAGATCAATGCACTCAAATCAATCAACAGCCCCGAAATCAAAATGGGTTCTCGAGAAATTGAAGCAGAAATTAGGGATTCTTCGGAAGAAAATATTTTGTTTGTAAAAAATAGGGAAAGGGCAAAAGTGCAAGAGTGCGTGGACCCAATATTTGGATAGAACAGAACCTAGAACCTCCTAAAGAGATGGTTTTCTGTAAAAAATATTACAAGAGGAAAGATTAATTTAATTTCGACACGTCGCCAATATTTCTTTATATTATCAACCCTAATATTTATATTTATCTTTTTCTCTACGGATTTTCATACGGAAAAGAGCAACCACTTTAAAATATAATTATTAAATTTAACATTAATTGTAATTATAATTAAATACTGACAATTTGACACAACTTTGGTTGTCTGGTTAGTAAATTTTATGTAATAAATTAAGGTTGGTGGTTGTGGAACAAAGCCTTCATTCATTGCACCGGATATAAAGCTCTCGCTCTTGATTGGCATGTCAATGTAATGCTATTTTTCTATATATATAATCAATTTTAAAATGTTCATATGTGAAAGTTACAGATATTATTTATGTTAATTAAAGATCAATTTGCACTATATAATTCGTTGTGGCTATTTCAAATAAAAGAATTAATTTCACCATATCTATATATCGATCTAAAATTTGTTACGATATTTTTGTCTATATCCATTTGAATATTATCCAATTTAATCATTGTAGCAGTTGATAAGGTTCAATTTTGTTAGTGAAATTCAAAATTTATAACTTTGATCGATGTGTGAGTATTGATTAATTATAATAGTAGTTATTGATGTATTGTAATAATATTTATTAATTAATTGTACATATTCAAATAAATAAATTGTTGATGATTGAGATTTACTGTATTAACGTTAATACTTGTAAGAATTAGACCAGGTCTTTATGAAATCAAGCAGAATATGATGTCAACATAATATATCTTGTATTATTCATACAATGTAATTTGCAATTTCCAATTTATATATAAACAGAACTTGAATTATGTATGTTTAATGACGTAGTTTGTGACTCATTTGGCGCCTATTGCCCGAGATATTATTTGTTCTGATCTCGTACGAGCTTTATGATTTTGTCCTATAGTCTCATTCCCATAAACAACTCCAGATGATGTAGCTTGCGACTCAATATTTTTGTTGCGCGAGAAATTGTTCGCTGTGGCCTAGTATAAGGTTCACGATTTTGTCAAAAGATAGAGAGACGAGATTTTGGGACATTCAAAAACTCTTCATTTGCATTCAATGTGGAGCGTTTGTCTACGTGATCATCCAAAGAAGGGAACAGAATGAATGATTAACAACCACCAAGAAATCATTAGCATAAATGCTATCAAATTTTCCCAAACTTCAGTTAAGATTTTCCTAAATAAATGTGTGTTTTTGGTCAACAGCTGAGCTCACGAGTACTCACAATTCTTTGAGGTTTCTTGTCTGAATTAATAACCATTCACAGCCACAATTTTATTTCGAAGCTTCAGTTTGGTAATGAAAGTGATCTCCATTGAGATATTTTTTAAGATTAGTTTGGTAATAAACTGTTAAATGTCCTTCCGATGTCATTTTTTACTTTGTTTCCTATATGGCTCTTTTTGTATTACCCAATTTAAACAGTATGTCAATCACATCATAAATGTAACTTAATCTTCGCGTTTGTGACCGAATCTAGTGTTATAATTTTCTGTTATCCAAAACCCTGTCCGTGTTTAGCACGGATCAGATGACAAATGTAATATAGTCGTCTTGCGACTAGACTTGGTGTCTGCTGATGTTCAGAAAGGCCTGATTCTTGAGTTTTTTGTGAAGATGCTAAATAGTTCCTGATCCAAACTCAAGTGAAAATGACATGCTTTTGATCCAAACTGTGTTTTCATGCTAAATTAATTACCATCTGCTAAGGTTCATCTATGTCCTATTTTCAGACAGGAACTCCCTAAGGGCACACGGGATTCCTACCAGGCCCTCCAAAGTAAAACTCAGGCTCTTCAACATAGTCACTGAGATAGAAAATACCATAACAATCATACTCATCTGACCAACCATTAACCCACTGTGGCAACCTCAAAACCATGTTGTTTTCCACTACTCTCATCCTCTTGATGGACCCTGAATTCCCAAACACATAGTCAGGAAACTGCCCGTTTCCCATAGCGGTGCTCGTATGAGGATGAGTTCCTACCCTTGGACTGTAAACTTCACCACCCCATTGAACCGTCTGAGCGTGAAATTTCAGCAGCGCGAAGAGATCGTGTGGCCAGTATCCGATATTGATCGTTTCGCCGTATTGCACCCACCAGTTGCTTGTAGCTGGATCCTGAAAGCCAAAAACGACAAAATAAGCAGAAAATTTGATAAACGTTTCGTTTCGTATAAGCTGAATTTTGGTTACTTTGTGGATGTAGAGAGTTATTTGGTATGGTAGTCCGGTGGGTTTTGAGATAGGATATATTGCAGCACCGAGGGCTATCTCGTTGCTCGTTTGGACAAAACCTGGACAGGTTACGTCGAAGCAGCCCGTTTTCTGGTTAGCATCAACCTGAAATCAACAAAATTTCATGAATATCATTAAAGCTAGTACAAGAATCATATTGACCTTCTGTTCATATTTGAGGAACTTACTGTCCAGTAAACGAAGAGTCGAGTCTTTCTGTCTCCATAGACTTTAGGATTTACCTAGTACAGAATGTAAATTTTGTATGAAAGGAGGAGTACAACTCTGTTTTTGGGCATCTTTGTCTTCTTAGTGTGTGGACTGTGTGTTTTTTGTTATGTAGGAGATGTAATAAGGAGCAAGACAACCCTGTTTTCTCATATTATTTTCCTGAGTGTGTGAAGTGTGTGTGTTTTTTGAAGTTGTTGGAGATGTAACTCACTGCCCAACCGGCTTCAATCGCTTCATAATCATAGTAAGGGCCGCTTTTGAGAGCCACCTGAGAAGTAGAATACTCATCGTCTAATTCGACTTTAGGATTCCAGACTCTTATATCTCCTTTCGCCCCCATGTAAGCAAACCCGTCCGCATGCAAAATTGCCAACTACATATATATGTGTTCGCAAATTGCTTAAAGTTAGATAAAATTTGCCAAGAAAATGAGATTCAACGACTCGTTGTGTGCACTTACTGAGTGGTTCGTCTGCAGAAGATACAGCTTTTTGCTCTCGTTTGCTTGCTTTTCGTTATGCAAAAGCACTGGCGTTTTTCTCGCATAGTTGCTGTCTGACTGCCCTTTGGAACCATAATTTGTTTGTGTTCTCCGGATAGGGATTGTCCCTTTGGGACAACTTCCACTTTTGTGCCATGTTTGTGTAGTCACAGTCACAGGGGAGCCGATGTTTCTCCCAACATACATTTTCTTGCTGGCTGAGGTGTTTTCAGTTTTCACGTCGTGGCTGGGCCTCAACTGCGTCGATACATTCAGTTTCTTTGTCTTAATTCATAAGCATTGTGTCTTAGAATTCTGATCATTGCAGGAAATGTATGTACCTGGATTTTATGATCTTTTAGAGCAGGATGATCAAAGGCAGGCTGCTTGTAGATATCTATGCAGTCAATGATGTCTCCATCTTCACTCTAACAAGAC
This sequence comes from Sesamum indicum, assembly GCF_000512975.1. NCBI lineage: Eukaryota > Viridiplantae > Streptophyta > Magnoliopsida > Lamiales > Pedaliaceae > Sesamum > Sesamum indicum. The sequence continues at coordinate 1,821,276 of NC_026145.1, forward strand.
ACAAAAGCCTTGTTTCTTATCATACATTGTCGTAAGAGAACTTATACACTAAACGGACTATATCATAGTTCAAAGTGTCGGCTGATATCGACCAAATACATACGAAAAACATCCAACAAAAACCTATTTTTCTCCAAGTACATACATCAAAGAAGTAACGTGAAGGAACAGAGTGTAAGAACCAAGATGTTAGCATACCTGAATGCTCTTAATTACATGACTTTTGTGAAGGTCTGTTGCCCTTTCCTGTCCTGATGAGAAGGAGTCATTAACCACAATCTTGCTGCTAATTATGGTGAAAATAGTTCCAAATAACAACAACAGCACAATCATCCATTTGAATTCCATTCTAAGTAGACTCATTTTGTTGTCTGAAATGTATGTTGAAGAAGAGTTGTTCTGAATGGTGAGTTAGAAGTGTATGTTCCAAGTAAAAATGTTTGTGTGGTTATAAGACAAAAGTTAAAACTGAATGCACATTTTGAAGTTACAACTCACCATTTGTATGACTTACTTTCCTAATCATATGGATCTCATTTGGACTTTTGAGTTTTCTGATGCTAATATTTGAAGCAATGAGTACATAAAAACCTCAAAATTCATGAAACTAAGGTATTAATATGATCAACAATTCTTTTCTGTTTCTTGTGATTTGACCAACGTTGCAAAATTTTGAATAAAGAGTATTTGATGGGCTTAAAATGTATTTGAATTATTTAGGTTATTAAACTAATATGAAAATTTTCCAAGAAATTTCTTATGTTTTTGCAACCACGATCATACCTTACCCGTATCAAACCTGCTAATTTAAATGAATTTATAAATATTCAAATTTCCATTTATATGATTAATACTATTTATTCAACAAATTTAATTGGTTAATACGAGTTGATTTTCTGTTACGATAAATTGATGAAACAATAGCCGGTCCAATAGCTGCTTCAGCGGCTGCAATAGCTATAACAAAATAAACCCCCATTATATAGGCAAAATTTCAGATCTTGATATATAAGAAAATGATAAATAGAAAATATATAGATATCTAAATTGTTATTATCAATGTATAAGTTGAAGGAAGTGCTTACGTGCGTTTTAAAAAAGTGCTTTTCAGTTGCTACGTTTAAAAAAATATTTTTAAAGTGTTTGGGATTCAACTTCTGCTTTTAAAATAGCTAAGAAAATAGCTTTTAGACCAAAAGTTAGAAGTACCTCATGGGGGCTTCTACCTGTTTTGGCTTTTCTTCTAAATAAATTCAATTTTATTTTTTATTACTTTAACCTTATTTTGATAATCTTGATTCAACTTTTACTATTTTTATTTTTTTTTAAAAAAAATTGTATATTCAAAGTTGATATTGAAATTTTTAAATAATTTAATAATAATCAAATTCACACTTAAAATTTTACTATTTTATTTGATATTTTAAAATTTTATATATTTAATATCTTAATTTTTTTTATTTTGATTGATATATTATCTAATTATATTTTTTCGTTCACATAATATTATTTGATTAATTAATGAAAATATTTTTTTGGCAATCATGCAAGTTAATTTATTGTATATGAATCAACAATTACATTACTTAGTGGGAGCATTATTAATTAAATATATTTTTAAAAAATAAATATGCAGTATATTAATCAAAATAGAATTTATAATTATTGACAAAAACTAGTGAAATAATAATAAAATAGTATTTTTTAACACATAGGGATGAACAGTCTTCAATCAATTAAGTTCATTTTAGAAGTTATTTTTCTCCAAATATTATCTTTAATTTGTATCTATTTTTATAAATATTATCTATTTCTTATTCTGTACATTTTCTAACTTTTTTTTTAAAAAAATAATTTTTTTTTGCAACACTTCCAAAGTTGTTAATGGTTTCTATTAAAAGAACACGAGATAAGTGGATTTAGTCATACAAAGAGAAAAAATAAGAAAAAGAAAACGTTCAGATGTCAAAAGACGATTTTAGTTGCTACTGTAGGGAATTTAGAGAACCAAACTCGCTAAGCGATTTTGCTCTATGGAGAAACCCCAATTTGCCAGTAGAAAACCGCAGACTTGAGCATAGAGAGGAGCGAGCACTGAGCAAAAACACGCACAAGCGGAGAGTCAGAGCGAGAAACGCGTAGATTCGAAGCCCATTCTAAGAGAATGGTGAACTATTTGTTGATGATCACCGCGGAGCTGGAGAATCTCACCGACCTTCAGCCGCAAGGCGGTTGTGATGATCCTAACTTTTCCTACTATTTCAAAGTAATTTTCTGTATTTTTCTCGATTTGTTTCTTTTTTGTTTATACGAAGTTTTATTGTCTAGCAGAACCATTAGCGGAGGTACTTTGATTGTACAGTTTTTTTTGCGCCCATTTCAGCTCATATTCGCTTTAATTTATGCCGTTTTCTGTATATTTTGGTTTTTTGACTTAATTCCGGTCATCTCTATCCCATGGTTGAAACCGGTTCTATTGCTCAGATTTCATTAGAGTGTGTGTCCATCGTTGGTTTACTTATTTCATCATCTTTGATTTCTTTTGGTGTGTCGTCATGATTTGACACTTTTCTTTTTCTATTTTCTGAATGCAGTGACGTATAAGATTCATAAATGTGTAAAATGGGTATGGGCTCTTTTGTTCATGCATTAGTTTGATAAATGATTGTATTTCCACTCTTAACCTTTTATTTTATTTACTTTCCTCAATCACTGTTGTTTTATACATTTCCTGGCTATAGTATATGATCATTTGTTGTTTGCATCAATATGGAGTTTGAGATGGTTTTAAAACAGACGTTTCTTTACCCCAATTTCAGAACATATGATCATAAGAGTTCTATCATTTTATGTGAATATTTATACCTGTGAAGGTATAAACATGTGCAGATACACAGGCACAAGGACATGGTAAGAGGCATTTGCATTATGCTTGCCTTTGTACGATTGTCCTTCCCTTTTATCTTGCTGAAGAAATGCCCCATAATTAGCATGCTCAATTACTTCTGGAAAAATTAACTCCATCACTAACTATCATTATGGCCAACTTGGATCTTAGCAAATTTATATAGTAATGGTTTCCCTGTCAAAAGTTTGTCCACATTTTGAGCTTTATGATTCTCTGGTTTTGCTTATTTTGTTGCGTTGTGCAGCTGAAATGTGGGAACTGTGGGGAGGTGACACAGAAAGAGACTTGTGTCACCTTGAATGAGACAGTTCCTTCTGCGAAAGGAAAAGGCGAGACTCATCTTTCTCAGAAGGTAGTCTCTCTCTCAACTCTCAAGTATGTATTGAGTGAGCTAAGCCATTTTAGAGTATTGCATATTTCGGTAACTATTGCTTGTAAATTATTCTATCTAGAATATAGCATACAAGAAAGTATGTCCTGATTGTCAGATTGGGATGAAATTGTGATCAAATTAGATATCTGATATTTACTGAATTACGCCAAGTATTCTTTGATTTTATTCCTGTTAGTTAATACTGTTTCTTGTCCCTTTCTGTTCCAGTGTAAGTTTTGTTCAAGGGAAGGAACTGTATCGATGATCACAGGCCGGGGCCGTCCTCTTACTCACGAACAGGCGGAAGCTGGAAAATATGCCCCTCTAATGTCATTTGACTGCAGAGGTTTTGAGCCTGTTGGTTTTTCATTTGGCAGCAGTTGGAAAGCTGAATCTGTAAGTCTCCGAAGTTGGTTTTGGTTCAAGTTGGGAATTCTATTTCGTTTTTGGGCAATTTTACTGAAGTTATATTTTTATTTTTAGTTTCATTTATCTGAACATCTATTATCTGCATATTGGATTGTAGGTTTGACTTCCATAAGTATTTGCATTTATTTGCAATAAATGATCTTTAGTCGTCCAGATGCAACAATTATAATTGTAGAAAATTGTTGCAGTGATGGTGCATTTTGATGTTTTTAGCCCATATTGTTTTGCAGTTAGAGTCCATGTTCCCTTTATTATTTAGTTTATCTCAATTAGGACGTGCTATCCAATTGAGAAGGAAAGATGATTTGTTCTGGTTCATGAAAAGTATTGAGAAGTTTACATTCATTCCCCCCCTTCTACTGCTCAACAGAAAATGCTTAACTGTCACCTTGGTGGTTAATTGTGATATGCTTTCTCATGTTTGTATGTCAACTTATGCAGTGATGGTTCACAAAGATCTATGGATTACATTGGTAAAAGGATAACTTTGGTAGGGGGTGAAAAATGTACAGTATGTAACATCTGCAAGTCTACCCCTTCCAAATTTCAAGTTTTCTCTATTTTCTGTCGCTTTTGGTTGGCCGATGTTCTGTTGCTTTTAACCAATTCATGCCAGTTTTTTCTGTATCACTATATTTCTTAATCAGGGATCTACAATCGAAATGTTATAACTAAACTCTGTTATTTATTTTATTTACTTCTTTTTATAGCTTGCCGGGACGAAGTATAATGACATTGACTTGTCTGGAGGGGAATTTGCTGAATATGACGAGAAGGGGGAGTGCCCTGTCATGATCTCCAACCTCCGTGCCAAATTCGATGTGGTGAAGTAGGTCAAAAGATCCTCTGCCTGAATGTTCTATACTACGTAATCAAGTGGGATTATAGACTAACTTCTTTGTTCCTACAATCCTCGATGCATGTTGATAGAGCGCAGCTCTTGATATTTATAATAAACATAAAAGCTGCAACATGTTGATCATCATCGTTTAATTTATCTCCACTCCTGTCTGCTGAAATTGGTGAATGTTGATGGGAAATCGACTTACGCGAATGAATGCCAGTAATCAACTACTGTCAGGATCACGTGGATTCTACTTAGAAAATGCAAGTATAGATGTTTGGTATTATCTAGATCCGTAGTGATTTGGTGTAAATATTGAAGGTGTGTAAGTATTGGTGTTTGTGGTAGCCAAACTTTCTGATATCAAACGTTGGATGCACGAACTTAAGAGTAAGAGGGGATGAGTCTGAGTTTGCGAAATATAAGGTAAGAACAGTTGTGCAAGGAACATAGTCGTGTTCTTGAAGACAGATCAAGATTGGAAGGTATGAACTAGGAACTGTTGACTCACAGCACAGGAAATATTCTGTTCATTCATGATTTAGGGAATCTAATGCCATGTTTAACACCAAAAATATTGAATTTCCATGCCATAATACTACAAAAGAACAAACAAATTCTTTTCCTTTTCTAAAAATTGTTCAGAAGTCTTTCTATGTACAAAAGTTGACTATCTTGTGCTAAACTTGCCTTTTCAATCCAAGGACTATATGACATGGATAGGAAATTGACCCCTTCTCATTCCTTTTTCCTTTTCTTTTTCTTTCTTGAGTAAACGATTGGATAAAATATTTCATGGAGGGTGTCAATAGTATGCAATTTATAATCAATTAATTAACTATGATAAAATATATAAATCATTACATTAAAAGAAATTAATCATCAGTAGTATTTGTAAGTATTAATTAACCAATCAAACTTTAAAAATAGGCACAAAAATACATATCAAAACCAAAACCTTTTGAAATCTCAACTTTTATGAGATGAGATGTGAATCCTACACAAAATTAACGAGTGTAATATCTATACTATAAAAACTTTTTGTTGTATTAATTTTTGAATATTTAAATTTTCATTTATTTTCTTAAAAAAATAAGTCTTAATATTAATTTTCATACTTTTCATATACCCACGATCACAATTTATGTTTTCTGTCTCACCCCACTTCATTTCTTCTTCCCTCACACACGTTTGTTTCTTTTCATGATTGTTTTTTATATGCTCATGAAATTTGTGTTGTGCAATCATTGTATATGTATATATTTATATCAAAACTAGAAGTTAAAGAGTTCCAACACTAATTAAGATAATCACGAATGATTTTAGGTGTAATTAATTGGTTGTTTTCCTAATTATAACAACCCTAATTTAGAGAATAGGTTGCCCATATCAGAAACCGGCTACACCCTCACCAATTTCCTACATAAATATACGAATACAAACTATAACATATCCAACTCCTTTCCAATCCCATTGAACTTTAGCTGTCATTGCCATCCGCACGCATTCTTCAATTAAGCATAAACACCCGCACCACAATCCGTAGAGCTCTTTTCCTCTGTCGGTCCCCTCACAATTTCCCGCTCTCTTCTCTTATTCAAATCTGACGAGTACAAATCTATATCTCTCTCTCTCTCTCTCTCTCGTGAGCGAAGATTGTGGAGTTTAGTACAGAGAAAGAGCTGCTATTAGATGTTGCGGAGGATGGTGTTGACTTTCGTACGCTAAAAACAGGGGTACCCGGGTTGGAATCTTGATCGTTTATGAAAGTTTCATGCAGTTCAGGTATTGGGATTTGGTTGTTGTTGAGGAGGATTGAACTCCTTTGTTGAGATTTTGAGAGGGTTTTATGCCGAAAGGTAGTATAACCCGAAGGAAGAAACTGGAAATAATTCTTTAGATGGAATTAACGGTTGTACACATGGAAGATTGTAAAGATCCTCTTGTGTTGAACAGGGCAGGGCAGACTAGGGTTTTGCCTCAAAGATTGCTTCAGTTGCTTGTACTTTTCTTATTCTTGTGTTTCATCTTCTCTGCAGTTAGTACCCATATGATTGGGTATTTTGGAGTTTACAGTGCAGTGAATCCGATAAGGCCTAATTTACTGCCCCCCGATGGAGAACAACTGATAAATTTAGACCAATGGATTAATCCACCATCCACTTTGATGCATAATATGAGTGACAAGGAGTTGTTTGGGAGGGCATCTGCTGTCCCCCGTTTGGAGAAGTATCCGTTTAAGAGGGTTCCAAAAATTGCATTCATGTTCTTGACTAAGGGACCATTGCCGCTTGCTCCTCTTTGGGAGAGGTTTTTCAAGGGGAACGAAGGCCGGTATTCGATCTACATTCATTCGTTGCCTTCTTTTGAAGCTGATTTCCCATCTTCTTCTGTTTTTTACAAGAGACAAATACCGAGTCAGGTATTGAAGTCTGCTGCGAGTTCGTTGATTGAATATGCATGAAATAGAGGGTTGAGCCATTTGCAATCGGTTTTTTGTTTTACTAATGTTGATTCTTGGAAAAGCTAGCTTCTTGGATCGAATATAGCTCCCTATTGAGTTCTTGTGGTTTTCATGTTTGATGAAGGTTTGTTTATTGGTTCTACATAGCTATGATTTAGTTTGCCAACAGGGTTGGTGTATGCGGTAAGTAAATGTGCATCGGTTGGTTGCATTCAGTCAATTGCTTATAGTTTTACTTGTGTGTACATATTGAAGATATATGAAGAGAGGTCATTTTATCATTTTACTATCAATTGCATTAAGCCTTTGCTTTCTCCTTCTCATTGTTTCCTCAACTTGGACCACATCTAGAGTAGGCTATTTTAGTCAGCTCCAAAGTTGTTGTCTGATATTTCTATAGTTATCTTGGAAGTTAACCCCTTTGACATTGGCCATTTCTTCTTGCTAATCTCTGAAGTTTGCTCTGCCAAAGCTACATTTGCTTGTTTTTCCCAAATAATTGCTGATGAACTAGAAATATCTATGTCATAATGTAGTTAAACTGGGATATGCCTTGGTAATGCAGTTTTTGTTGTATCAGAAGTATCAATCAGTTGCCCATTTTGGAGCATACTAAATCTTAAGCTGTTGTTTGACAATGGTGCTGGCCCAAAAATTGTACTTAGTACTAATAACTCTGTTGTATTTCCATCTTCATATACAGGTGGCAGAATGGGGGGAAATGAGTATGTGTGATGCTGAGAGAAGACTACTGGCTAATGCCTTACTTGATATTTTGAATGAACGGTTCGTTCTGCTGTCCGAATCGTGCATTCCCCTCTACACCTTTACCATGACCTACGACTACATCATGAGATCCAAGTTTAGCTTCATGGGCGCATTTGACCAACCAGGCCCACATGGAAGAGGACGATACAACGAGAACATGTTGCCCGAGGTTAACATCACCATATGGCGCAAGGGATCTCAATGGTTCGAGATCAACAGAAAGCTCGCCCTCTATGTTGTTGAAGACACCAAATTCTACCCGAAATTTAATGAGTTCTGTCAACCGGCATGTTATCCAGACGAGCACTACTTTCCGACTATGCTGACTATTAAAGCCGCGAATCTCTTGGCAAATAGAAGCATAACGTGGGTGGACTGGTCGAGGGGCGGGGATCATCCAGCTATGTTTGGTGGTGCAGACATAACCGAGGAATTCATGGAGAGAGTCTATGGAGGTCATAGCTGCTTATACAATGATCAGCCTTCTTCTATTTGTTATCTGTTTGCTAGGAAGTTCTCTCCTAGTGCCTTGGAAGCTTTGCTGTTGCTAGCACCAAAGTTTCTAGGTTTTTAGATAGCAAACATTACCTTTGCTCTTTTCTGTTTTTTTTTTGTGGTGAGTAGATGTAACGAAAATGAAAGTAGGAACCATTTAAGTTACATGGGAGAACAATGAACTAGGTTCTTACAATTGTAGTTCTATTCTTTTACATATAGTTGAATATACACTACAAGTCTTGATCTTCTCAATTTATGGTGTCTTCTCTTGTTTGTAAATAATTTCTTTCAAACTATGTTTGGATGAACGATTTGGATTTGAGTAAGACTTTCAAATGAGTTCATATTAAATTTATTTAAAATTAATTGTCATGTGACAAAATATGAAAATTCAAGAATGAAATTTTTGATAATATTGAATTATTCAAATAAGTTGGACGGAATTGTTAATATGAAATTAAAATTTTTAATTTTAAATATACCAATTTAAAGAGCCGACATATAACTATACCAAATATCGAGAAGATGGTGTAACTATTTTTAAATTATATTATTAAATATATTTTGATTTTAATGATATATGGTACAAATGATGAGTTCATTCTGTCTTTTTGTAAAAAGAAAATAGGATTGCCTGTTAATAGCCGTAGAAGAATTTTGAAGTTTTAAATGTAATTAAAGAATTACGGTCTTTACCCGTCAAGCGTGTGTTGGGGGCGACCTTTTGACGTGTCGAGTTATTATTGGTGAACTGTAGGAAATACAGGACAAGTAACGGAAGGGACAGCTGTCTGCTACTTTTCGGTAATTATTCCATGATTTGCTCAAATCAAATATAATATCTTCCCTGGAAACTTAAACTGCGGGATTTCATTATTACTGATTAGTAACTACTGCCTGCCCGACCCCATACGCCGTCGTATCAGCCAGCTGTCTGTACATTCGGGCATCTGCCCGTACAGCCTAGCATCTGCCCGACATCTTCTCACTCCCACACACACTCTCTTGTATAAAACGCACTACACTCTCTCTCTCCCCTCTGCCATTCACTTCCCTCATATTCTCAGCTTCCTTCTCTCTCTCTCACACACACACGCACACTAATATACCTTTAGAACACACGCAAAAGGTGCAATGGCGATGTCTCAGACTAGAGCCTTGGTGGTTGCAATGGCGGTACTGACTATTTTCGCGCTAATCGGAAGCTCAGCGGCCCAAGAGGCACCTGCGCCGGCTCCTACGTCATCAGCTGGAGTCATATCCCCGTTGCTCCCCGTTGGTTGCGCCGTCGCTGTAGTTTCATTCATCTTTGGATCTGCGCTCAGGATCTGAAGTTTTTAGAGATTATATGTATACTTACGTATATTTGAGTGTGTGTATAAGCCGAGAGATATTTTAGAAATTCCGGAGTTGATTTGTGTTTGTGCAGATCTGTTTGGTTTGGTGTTTGGTTTGTGGTTGAATTTTATTTTTAGAAGATCTGTGTTGGTTATACATTTGTTATTTTTGTTTATTTATTTTTGGCTATTGTCATGTTAATTTTTTAATTCCATATTTCTTTTCGTCATCTTATTCATTAATTTGCTTTACATTACAGAGTTTGTTATGAAACTGGAAATCCAAGATACATCAATGTACAGTAGTGCATATGTGTGTTTGGTCTTCTTTTCCAGGTTGGTGATGGATGTTGGAAAATTTAATGAATGTGTTTTAGGAGATAGGGAAAACCGTAATGCTATTTGCTTAACAAATAGGCGGGATTTTGTTTAAACCACCAAATAGATTTCTCCATCCTCTGAAATATTTGCAGGCGTCGAGTGAGGTTTTGCTTTACATATGAGCAAAGACGCATGGTCCACTAGTACGTACACATCATCCATAACCTTGTGCTGGATGATTTTAATTTTCTAGTTAAAGAATTTACTTAATTTTCCCTGCCTGCCTGCCTTGACTAATTTAACCATCATTTCCACCACACACTTGGTTTGCCTTGAGAGTTGAAACAAAGACGACTTGTCTAGGGTGGAAGAAAAGGGACAAAACCCATTATATTTTTCAAGCCATTAGCTAATTTCTACACAGAGAGCAAAGTCCCAAAAGTACAGAAGCAGAGACCATTTCTTATGAAATGAATTTCACAATCTCACTGCTCCGCCACGTCCATCAAATTTTACTACCACTTCCTTCGATTTACACACCGTTTCGCTGTTTCCTAACACTCCTACTCCGAGTCTGAGTCCATATTTCCCATAGCCTTCAACCCTCTTGGTCTCTGAAACACCGTTTGTAAAGTACAAAGTTTAAAAATTAAAATTAAAAGAAGAAAAGTTTATTATTATTAGAAAAGAAAAGAAATGAATACCTTCTTCGTGACCTTCTTCTCTCGTACCTCGTAGCGTTCAAGGGTTAAATCGCATAGCCATGCACCAGGACTCACTAACTGCTGATGCACAAGAATTATTAATAATGAAACGATAATTACAAAAGAATTATTCATCTATTATCGAGTTCCTTCCATATAGGTAGTTACAGGAAAAGTGGTGGCTTAGTTATGTTTGATTAAGAGAATCAAATTATTCAACTCTTACAGCAACTAATGATTTGACCCAAACACGGATAGACCTAACAAATGTGCTGTCCTCTGTCTTATTGTGCTTTGTTAGTTCATACATGATAATGTGTGGTGAGGGTGGAGATGGGTTCGGTTCTCCAATAAACAAAATCAAAAACAGGAAAAGGATGACCCACCAGCGTTGGTATATAGGCTGCCATATTCCCTCCCCAATTATTGGTGAAAACTGCTACTATATATATATATGTATGTATGCATATAAAATGGCAACTGTTAATGAAACAAGATAAGGAAAATAAAAGATATGAAAGCCAAATCCTTTGTCGAAGCTATGTCTGCCAGTAATTTCTGGACTGAAATTTTTATTCAAAATCAAATAAACAGAAATTAATGAATGGTAATGAGTCATTCATTTACAGGAATGGACACGTTGCAAGCATCGTCAGTTTATGTCAAATAATGCCACAGACCTCACATGGCTGTCACTATGTAGGGGGGAAAAGAAAAAATCTTGAGTAGTTGGACTACTGAAGAAATGTATAACAAATAGCATTTCTAATAGTGTGAAGTTTCAAATGTAACTTCAATTTCTTTCCTCCACTTTACTCTCCAGTTCACTCCATGATTCAATTTTTTTTGCCATAGGTGGGAGAAAAGGTTAAATGGAGGTCATAAAAGTTGTCCCCACATGATTTCGTACAAAACATATTCTTTTCTCCCTTTCTTGTCATTGCATAAAAGGTCAGAGTCTAGAAGCCCCAAATAGTTTTTCCAGAGAAAATGAAACAGAATACTCAAATATTTGGAAGAAATAGGCACTGTATGGTGGTCATCAAGGCTGTAAACATAATTAAATTTTAATTCAGATCGAGTTTATTTGAATCTAAATCAATTATATGACAATTATAATACACGTGTCGTGTCAATCACATACACGACACATGAAAAGAATGAAGGTACTTATGTGGCATCGAAATTTTAATTTACTAGGGAGAGATTTTATTTGATCTCCAATATGGCTAATTAAAGAAAATAAAATTTTCAAAAAACTCGATGTTTGCGAAGGGATCGTTCCTTACTCTAGCAAACAAATGAATTAAGAGCCCAGCACAGCAAAATCATGAGAAAAGGGATCACATATCTTTTACTCAATGCTACAAGATATTATTCATTCGGTGCAATATCCCATTTTAGCTTATTTTTGTGCATCTGATATAACTTAGAAAAGAAGGATTACGTAAAGCAAAGTAAAAATGAGGTAGGAGAACTGGAAAAACTTACATTGAGTGTCCGCTGAATAAACTTGGCCCGTTTCTTGGGTCTTTGAGGGAGCTTGGACCCTTTAAATGCCATAAAATCCTCTTCTTTCTCCTTGTTTGTCAAGGCCAGTACAAACTTTGGCGGCCAAACGGCAGCAATTGTGTCTCCACCGGACTGCGACCCGCCTTTTTTGCCGCCATCGTGGGCTGTTTCCGATGACCCAGAACCACCTGCTCCGCCGCTGCCGTGGTGGTTCTCATTATAATGATGATTACTATTGTTGATCTTGTTATTATGGTGGTGGGTGTTATTATTATTACCAGTAGCAGTGCCTTTCCTGTCACCTCTATCAGGGGAGGCCAATCCCCTCACTCCGTTGCTATGCCCCCTCATACCAATTGAACTCTCTGAATTCCTAAAATTGAAACAAAATCAACAAGGTAACACAACCAACGAACGAAAGTAATCAGAACACGCACATATAAAATAGGTAAACAGTCAATAAAGAAACACCATGGCGCCATCTATCAAGAGAATTGACAACACCAAAAAAAAAAAAAACACTTTATTATACTAGTAATAACTTTAATCAATTAATACGAATGCATTTCCCCTAAAAAAAAAAAAAGAAAAAGTCTATTTAAGAAAAAATAAAAAAGATTC